>NW_017095517.1:5443-5630 GCF_001412225.1 Nicrophorus vespilloides
TCGCCTTATATGGTGATAAAAAACACGAATCGCCACGAATCTTCACGACGATACAACTGAACAATGATTTTATAATAAAATTGATGAAATTAGTTTTCATAATAATTTATATAAAGAAAAAAAACGTCACTCAACTGCAGATGCGCACGTTTCATCAATCAGTATTTAAGCACGAAACAACTGCGTT
>NW_017095517.1:5679-13049 GCF_001412225.1 Nicrophorus vespilloides
ATTTAGGAACGAAACAACTGCGTTTCGCACACTTGATAAAAAAATAATGAAAAGTTATTCAATTGTTTTAAAAAATCGCCTTATATGGTGACGAAAACACGAATCGCCACAAATCTTCACGACGAATCAACTGAACAGTGATTTTATAATAAAATTGATTGAATTATTTTTCATAATAATTTATATGAAGGAAAAAACGTCACTCAACTGCAGATGCGCACGTTTCATCAATCATTATTTAAGCACGAAACAACTGCGTTTCGCACACTCGATAAAAGAGTAATGAAAAGTTATTCAATTGTTTTAAAAAATCGCCTTATATGGTGATAAAATCACGAATAGTCACGAATCTTCAAGATGAATCAGCTGAACAGTGATTTTATAACAGAATTAATGCAATATTTTTTCATAAAAATTTAATAAAATTCTGCACAAATATTATTAATAATAAAATATTTTCAACATCAAAGAAAAGTAAAAATCTGTACATAATGTATATAAATAAAAAAAACGTCACTCATCGGCGTTTCGCACACTTGATAAAAGATTAATGAAAAGTTATTCAATTGTTTAAAAAAAATCGCCTTATATGGTGACGAAAACTCGAATCGCCACGAATCTTCACAAAGAATCAACTGAACAGTGATTTTAAATAGAATTGATGCAATATTTTTTCATAAAAATTTAATAAAATTTTGCACAAATATTATTAATAATAAAATATTTACAACATCAATGGAAAGTAAAAATCTGTACATAACGTATATAAAGAAAAAAACGTCACTCATCTGCGTTTCGCACACTTGATAAAATAGTAATGAAAAGTTATTCAATTGTTTTAAAAAAAAATCGCCTTATATGGTGATATAAAAACACGAATCGCCACGGAGAATCAACTAAACAGTGATTTTATAATAAAATTGTACACAAATATATTTAATAATAAAATATTTTCAACATCAAAGAAAAGTAAAAATCTGTACATAATTTATATAAAAAATAAATCTGTATCAAAACACTTAAGAAAATGCAACATTCTAAATTGACCACACATATTTAAAAAACAACGTTTTTCTGCAGAAAAACACGTTTCATTGAATGTTCAAGGAATTGGCGTATATTTTGTAACCGCGATCGGAAATTCTCGCAGTGGATAAAATACAGTTTAGAGATCACCTTGCCAAACAGTAATTGTTTGCGTAAACACTGCATAATAAATTAATTATTTATTGTTTCTACTTTTTATTTCATTTTTGTCTGTACTTTTCCTTTTTTGTTATCATTCATTTAAACGCTCCAACGTGCGGCGATAAGTTTGAACTTTAACGTATTGATAAAACGCGAATAGTTTCACATCGCTATGCAAATAACTGATAATGAGCACTGACTTAATGCAAAATACAAGTTTTGTACATTTTATGTATAACATTAAAAATAATATGTTTTTTACTAATTCACATTGAAATTAACAATTTTTAGCTTAAAATTACATCTTTCTTAACACTTTTTGTATTGATGGAAAAAAATAATTAAATTTCTACAAGTCTTCAAAAAAAAAAAACTAAATACAAAACTGCGTAGGTGGCTTGATTCAAATGAATATGACATAATAAGTTGACAATCTTCGTAATTTTGTTTTGACAAGAAAGAAAGTGTCGCCAATCGTGGGCGTAATTATTACGTATTTAAATACGAAAATTTTCACATAATTATACTTTAATACTCAAAGATGATGATGACGATTCTAAGAAGTTTCTGTAGGAGTTTAACTGTTTCGTTGGAATCGATTTCTTCACGAATCTAACAGTTTCTATTCTCTCTCCATTGGAAATTGGTAATTCTGGAACCTTCGAATCGACCTCAATTAGTGCAAGGTCATCGTCAGTTCCGAATGCCATCATGATAATTCAAACTCTTAAACTTTCTCAACAATGTATTATTTCTTTCATATATTCATATTTTTTCTAATAAAATCGTCTCCTTTTTATACTCAAAATCAAATTGAAAATGAATCGACGTTAATCGAGGTATTACTGTATGTCAATCAGATTAAATTATAAATTTTCAGGATTGTAATGTTAACTATTTTCTTATACATTGAGTAAATTTCGTTAAAAACAAGATTTTCTTACAAAAATAAGATGAAATTGCTTCAAACGTTTCCAATTTATTGCAAGTATTTAATATATTTTTGCAAGAAATTATTTTTTTTTTGCCGTTTAGTGTGAATACATTTGTTACTTAGATATAAGCTGAAGTTAATCAGAATTAACAATTTTGATAGTTTAGATATATTCCTACGATTTTCATCATTTTAACATTCTACAAAAACTTATTAATTGTTGGAAAAGTAACACTTTTTTTACTTCTTTTTTAACGAATTGGTGTTAATGTAATGCAATTATCACTACACGTGAATACAAACAAGTTTGAAGAAAATATTTCTGTGAAAAACGTATATTTCCATCAGTTAATTGTATTTTTTTTTGTAAATGCATTTAAAAAATCATAAGAAAACTGTTATTTTTTAACATTAAAAAGAGAAAAATTACATTTTTTTTTTCAATTATCACTTTATTCAATTTTGTATGGAAATGAATTTTGTAATTTTCAATTATTTCTTATGTGCATTTAACAAACTGATGTAGAATTTCAATGCCAAATCGACGATTTAAAGTGAAAGAAATAAAATTTAAAAAAAAAAAGCAGCGCAAGAATTTCTGATAATTGCAGGTAGAAAGGATTAAAATCCTTGAATCGAAGAGCAAACGAAACAACAAAAAAAAACGAAATCGTAAATTTGAAGGATTTGTAAAAATAAATAAAGACAGTAGGCTACGTGACAGATGAATTTTTTGATATGATCCTTATCAATAAGGATTATTTGCGATCGATTTACTTGATTTTTTTTGTTTTGAAAATTTCACGTGGCAGCGTCGTCGTCGCCTTGACTGACTGACAGACGCGCGCAAACTTTGTCGAGTTGTACACCTCTTTTCATTCATTCCGTTCATCTCGTTTCCACTCACGTAATCATCCGTTGGTTGCGTCCTTGTTTCTGCGGGATGCACGCACGCCGCAGACGCGAAGCGCGCAGTGGCTTTTGACAATCAGCTGAGTGCGGTTGTTGTTTGTTGTTGATGTTGCGTGAAGCCGCATGCCAACCGAAACGCGAGTCGATCTTCTTTTGTTGTTGTTGTTGTTGTTGTTGNTATGGACCTGTGATGCAGGCCTTCTTGGGCACGTTGCTCACGTGGGGATTGACGGCGGCCGGCGCCGCTCTGGTGGTGCTCATCAAAGGATCGCAAGTGAGTCGTTACATTATGTTATGTACTTACATCCCAATCATAACCTCAAATGCCCGCCAAAAACAATTGCCGTGACATTTAACGATTCTCGTCGAACAGGTATCATTACCAACAATTATTAAACAGCAATTATTGTTTAATTTAAATCCTTCACAAATACATTGTTCGACGTTAACGTCAGAATCGATCTAACAGAAAAATGAAACAATATATAATAATTATTCATTATAAAGTATATTAATTGTTATTAAATTGAATTTAAAATACTTATCAATTTTTTGACAGATCATTGTTTTTACAATGTATTCAAAAAGAGCACACTTTTCAAATTAATAAATTTACTTAGGTATTTTTGTTATAAAACGTTTATTGTTGATTTTTTTTCACTTCCTAAGTAAATTTGTTAATTATACAGTATTTTACTAAATATATTAATTGATATTATATTAAAATTAAGAAACTTGTCAAATTTTTGACAGATTATTGTTTTCACATATCAGCTGTTATGAAATTCAAAATCTAAACAAAAATAGCACACTTTTCAAATTTTGTAATAATAATGTTTATAGAAACAGTAAAATTACAACATAAAAAAAAACTTCAAAGGGCTAAAATTTTATATTATTTCAAAAATTGTTATTTTTATTTGATAACTTTTACTGTTGTTTTTGTCCTTGTATTTAATGTCACTTTCTTGTATTTATTATTTCATATCTAACTCTAATCAAAATTGAAATTCATTCATTATTTAGAAAAACAAAAAATCAAGACAAAAATGTCCATTTTTTTTTTATTATAAAACGTTTATTGCATCTTTTTTGCATAAATTATTAATCTTTTAAATACTTTCTTCAAATCTAAGTAAATTTGTTGTAAATATCAACATTAATAAGACTTATATTTCGTACAATTTCTTATATTTATTATTTCACATCTAACTATTAAGAAATTATTAAGTAATCAAAGTTAAAATTCATTCATTATTTAGAAGAATAAAAATTCAAGACAAAAATGTCAATTTTTTTTATTATAAAACGTTTATTATTTGCATAAATTATTAATCTTTTAAATACTTTTTTCAAATCTAAGTAAATTTGCAACACATTTTTTAATTATAAACTTTATTTTTCTACATATATAATTTGTTATTAAATTAAATTTAAAATACTTGTCAAATTTTTGACAGATCATTGTTTTCACATATCAGCTGTTAAGAAATTCAACTATTCAAAAATAGCACACTTTTCAAATTTATATTATTTCAAAAATGGTTTTGTTTACATGAAAACTTTTATTGTTGTTTTTGTTCTTGTACTAAATATCAACATTAATAAGACTTATATTTCGTATAATTTCTTATATTTATTATTTCACATCTAACTATTAAGAAATTAATAAGTAATCAAAATAAAAATTAATTCATTATTTATAAAAACAAAAATTCATGACAAAAATGTCATTTTTTTTTATTATAAAACGTTTATTGTTGCATTTTTTTGCATAAATCATTAGTCTTTTAAATACTTTCTTTAAATCTAAGTAAATTTGCAACAGATTTTTCAATTTTAAAGTTTTTTTCTAAATATATAATTTGTTATTAAATTAAATTTGTCATACTTTTGACATTGTTTTTACATATCAACTGTTAGGAAATTCAACTATTCAAATTTTTTTTATAAAACGTTTATTAATGCATTTTTTCATATATTATTAACTTTTAAAGACTTGCTTTAATTTATTAACTTTCTATGTAAATTTGTAACATTAATAAGTTCAAAACTATCCAATTTCTATATTTAAACTTCAATTAAACTGTGATTTCATTTCTAAAGAAATTCATATATTTATGAAAAAACTAAGTATATTTATACTTAATTTTATCCTTGTTATTAATAAATTAATGTATTTAAGAATTCAAAATCTATTTTAACTACATACAAAGTACATATGTAGAATTATTCAAAAAGAAAATAGTTTAATTATCATTTAATTCTTATAAGATTTTGAAAACTTCTATAGTTGTTTTTCAATCAACTTTTATTATTATTATTCATATTTATATTAAAATATAATTTTTTTAGTTTTTTTTGTAAAATTCGTATAGTTTTTACAATTATTTTGATTATAAAATACAAAAATTTTACTTTTGATGAAAAATTAACTTTAATATTATGAATTTAGCAATGAAAATTTATGAAGAAAAGTAAAAAAGTAAATTCTTTCATTTCTTAAACAATTGAATAGAGAGACAAAGACGTTTCGACAATGCTCGTGTAAAGTGACCTTTAAATGTGCTCGTAAATTTACAAAAAAAACTAAACCATGCTTAATTAAAAATATGTTTTTCAATATGTTTACGAAACGCGCGTTACATTAACATAAATATTTATTACCCTGTACGAACTAAACTAAACTAAACAAACAAAAAAAAATTGTATTGTGTTTGTGTCATGAAACAAGAATTAATCGAACGTGTAAATTTATTCCACTGACACAGTTGTTTTGCTCTGTTTGAACGGTGCATTTACGTTAGTTATTCACAATTATCTTATCACACGTTCCCATAACTCCCTTCGATATCTATCCACGATTATCGCTCGCAAAGCAATTCAGACCGGAATTCGCGTTTGACGATAAGAAAGTTAAATAATCAGAATACAAAATGTAATAAAACAAAAAATATTCGTGGAAATACGAAGAGGAAAATGATAATCGTTTCTCGTTTTTCCCACACGTCCAGACACAATGACATTCACTTCGTTCTTCGTGCAAGAGAATGAAAGGTCTTTGCGACACGTCACTAAACTATGCGTTTTACGTAATCGTTAATTTATACGTTTAGTTTACATTGTCGTGTACACGTTTCCTCAAATTTTTGTTGATTTCTGTAATGCTCCCATTAAAATGCACAAAACTGCTTCCACTTTTTATTGTTACCAGGAAAACACGGTTTTTTTTATTAACTTGGAATCATCATCAAAATCTCCGAAAATAATATAAAAATTGTTTATTTTTGTCTATTTGAAACTAAACAAGGTTAATGTGTTTGAGATGGATGAAGCATACAGAATGTGGAATATGTTGGATGCAATTTAATCCATTAGCGCGCTCTCCGACAAGACACCCGTCCAATTAAAACGCTGTCTGTTATTGTCGTGTCTCGGTTGTGCATTTAAATTAATGATTTTGTTTGTTCTTCATTAGCGGAAGATGCCCGCAGTTTATTGCCTTTTCGATTGCTTCATTCTGTCGCAAAACCGTCGATCGCTTCATTTTTTCAAATGACAAATCGTTATTTGCTCATCATATTTTATGATAGAGACATATGTGTTAAAGATCTTGCTGTTAATTTATGTAACATGCTAATGATGTAAGCAAAAAAATGCAACATTTCTTAGGAATGACTAATTCAGTTTATTTTACTTTCTTTTTTTGTATTTTGACGTAATATTTGTCAAGTTTCTATACTTAAATCAAATGATTGATAACAGTCATCAATGTTGTAAGTAATTTAATTCATAATTTATTAGTTCTATTTTAAATAGTAAAGTGAGAAAAGAAAAGCAGTGTTTTCACATTTCATTGATTTACTCGAAAACTATAATAGATAAAATGAATCCAATATATGCATATGAAAGCTGATTGTTTGGGGAATGCAGCAAGTATAGATACATTATTGTGCTAATATCCAAATTGCTGTAAAGTGAGAAAAGAAAAGCAGTGTTTTTACATTTCATTGATTTTCTCGAAAACTATAATACATAGAATGAATCCAAAAGATGCATATGAAAGCTGAATGTTTGGGGAATGTAGCAAGTATTCATATATTACTGTGGTTTTATCCGTTTGGCTGTAATTCGTGTTCAAAATTTAAAAAATGCTCGAAAAAGCAGTGTTTTTACATTTCATTGATTTTCTCGAAAACTATAATACATAGAATAAATCCAAGAGATGCCTATGGAAGCTGAATGTTTGGGGAATCTAGCATGTATCGATATATTACTGTGGTTTTAGGCGTTTGGCTGTAATTTGTGTTCAAAATTTAAAAAATGCTCGAAAAAG
>NW_017095518.1:0-3230 GCF_001412225.1 Nicrophorus vespilloides
AATATAGCCATAATTTTGATCAAAATGTATTCTACATACAAAATATAATTAATATTGAAACAAATAAGTTATGAGCATTCAAATTCATTCAAAAATAATTAATAAATATTTTTTTGTATGCATTATGTGATCTGTTTTTGAATGCATTTAATAATTAATAATTTGTTAAGAAATTGTTTTAAACATTTTCTTATTTATTTACAATTTTCATAGTTTTATAACTACAAATAGTTTTGTATACTAATATTATAAATATCATAAGTTATTGAGTCAATTTTGTATATTATATTTAATAAAAAATGCAAAAATTTCAATATTGTTGAAATATATAGGATATAGTGAATTTGTTTATAAAGAAAGACGTTATGAGTTTCAAATCGTTTAGGTTTTATTGAATAAATAGTTATTTACATTGTATTGGGTTGTCGTTTAGTGGTAGTAGCTGGCTACTGGAGAGGAGAAAGATACTTTAGCAACTGGGGCGGCGTAGGCCAAAGGAGCGGCGATCTTGGCGACTGGGGCGGCGTAAGCCAAAGGAGATGAGTAAGCTACTTTAGCTACTGGGGCGGCGGCGTAATGTACTGGGGCAGCGGCGTAAGCTACTTTAGCGATTGGAGCGGCGGCGTAATGTACTGGGGCAGCTACTTTGGCGACGACTGGGGCGGCTACTTTAGCTACCAAAGGTTCACGGTGGACTACAGCGTTGAATCCGTGGATTGGGTCAGCGGTGTATTCTACAGTCCTCTTGAAGCCGTCAGCATCAACGAGGGAGTAGCTACCTTGGACGGCATCTCCGTTGCGGGTTTCTTGCTGTTGCTTGTTGTCTCCGGTCAAAGAATCTTGGACATCGTATCCGTAAGAGTATTGTGGGTTTGGGTCGTATTCCTCAGCTACTTTAGCTACCACTGGGGCGGAGTAAGCCAATTTAGCAACTGGGGCGGCGGAGTAAGCCAATGGGGCGGCGGCGTATTGGGTGCCGATCACACCAGCGTTGGCGGCAGCCAAAAGAGTGGCGAAAGCTACGAACTAAAATCAAAAACAAAAATATTAAAACAAAAACAATTGACAAATTGACTTGATTATACCTTGAAAGCCATTGTTGATAGAATCGAGTGTGTTTGAATTCTGATTACCACAGCAACAGCAGCAACGTTTTATATTATTTGCTCCCTCTCCCGAAATTCTCAAGAAAGAAATTGGTCTCACCCAATCAAGGCCGACCTCTCTTCGACATTCCAAAATAACCATTGATACAGTATTAAATTACATTTATTTTTTAAAACCCAAATTTTGCCAAATCAACGTTTCCAATTTTTATACAATTAAATCGAACGCAACAGCGAAACACTCATTTCTAATCCATTAAAAACATTTTTGGGGAAAGAAATGAAAGTCCATCTGAATGAGTCACCGAATCGTAAATTCAAATCGTATTTCGCGATTGCAGCGAATCAATGCATAATTCAGTCCTTATTTTCGGCCCCCCTATAAATTACCTATGCAATTATCAATGCTCGCCATACACACACACAAATTCACAAAGTTAATCCCATGATAATACAGCTAAATAATCACTAAATTGATTTAAATATCAATTGAATGCTTGCGGATTTATTATTAATTACGTTTTCGCTCCACATTTACCAGTTTTTTTTTTTTTACTTGTTTTCCGACCACAAAAGTCAAGGCAATTATTAACGTAAAGTTTGGACCGCATTGTCTCTCTTTTTTTTTTGATTTCGATCTATATATTGAATTATGTCGGCGAACTTTCGCCATTAATTAATTTTGGAAATTATAAAATTAAAAAACAACTTTTGATGAATAGTGTCCGCTCTGAATTTATGCAATCGCATTTGCATAATTAATAACGTTTTAGTGAATTTCGCATTATAAATTTTGCTGGTGACATACAAAAAAAAGTGTTATAATTATGAATCGCGATGAAAGCAGTTTTCCATAAATCAAATCAATCATTTCTTTAGTTATTGTTGAATTATTTTAAAATAAATATAAATTTTATTACTGACTAAACATTATAAAATATACGGTTTTTTGTTTTACTATTTTCGCTTTAAAAGAACTTTTGCATGTTAAAATTTTACATATTAATTGAGGGTTGAAGTTGTGAAAAACATTTTTATAGTTTCTTCTTAACAAAAATTATTTTTATGAGTCTCGTAAACGTTCATTTTAGGACGTTTTACATTAGCGACTTTTTCAGGATTATGTATTGGCAACATTGTAACACATTTTATGATTTTGTTTTGTATTTTTTTTTGTGCGGTTTTGTAGTAGAATTATGTAATTGATATAAAATTTTTAAAGCAGTTTTAGGTTATGGTATAAGGGGTGGATGGATAAGGCTGAATGTATGTAGTGGCTGTAAAAAAATTAAGGGTAAAACAAGCAGTGTTTTCATATCTTATTGATTTTTTCAGTAATAAGTTTCATTTTTTTTTATTTATATGTGAAATGGGTTACATATTTGAGTTTTACGTAAGTAGTCATACTTAAGCTCTTTCAGCATGCAATTTTCGGCAACTAGATCTAAAAGATGCATATGAAAGTTGGATGTTTGGGAAATGATAAATGAATTGTATTGAATCTGGTTTATTATCGAATAAATAACTATTTACATTGAGCGTTTGTCGTTTAGTGGTAGTAGCTGGCTACTGGGGAGGAGAAAGATACTTTGGCAATTGGGGCGGCGTAAGCCAATGGGGTAGCTACCTTAGCAACCACTGGGGCGGAGTAAGCCAATGGAGCGGCTGCGTAAGCTACTGGGGCGGAGTAGGCTACTTTAGCTACTGGAGCAGCGTAGGCGACTGGGGCAGCTACCTTAGCTACGACTGGGGCGGCGGCGTAAGCAACTTTAGCGACAACTGGGGCGGCTACTTTAGCTACCAATGGTTCACGGTGGACGACGGCGTTGAATCCGTGGATTGGGTCAGCGGTGTATTCAACGGTCCTCTTGAAACCGTCAGCATCAATCAAAGAGTAGCTACCTTGGACAACATCTCCGTCACGTGTCTCCTGTTGCTGCTTGTTGTCTCCGGTCAAAGAATCTTGCACATCGTATCCGTAAGAGTATTGTGGATGAGGATCGTATTCCTCAGCTACCTTAGCTACCACTGGGGCGGCAACCTTAGCAACCAAAGGGGTGGAGTAAGCCAATGGGGCGGCGGCGTATTGAGTACCGATGACTCCGGCGTTGGCGGCGGCCAAAA
>NW_017095518.1:3236-9681 GCF_001412225.1 Nicrophorus vespilloides
GCGATCGATATGTTAATACCTTGAAAGCCATGTTCCTCGATTTATTTTTATGAGTGAATATCAATTTGTATTCTGATTTTTGATATCCAACGTGTCCACTTTTATATACTCGACAGAACCGGCGCCCCTCTCGTCTCGCCGCTGTCCCACATCCGGTGGGGGTGTAGACAAAGGTCACCGATTCTGGCAACACCTTTCACACGCACTCTTCGCGACATTGACTTGTGCAACTTTCAAACCGAAACAATTAGTTCATAATGTGCATACAGATATGTTCGGCGATATTTCCCAATTAGTTTCGACGAAAAACGAATGAACAATTTCACACGTCGTCGAATATACGCATCGCGGGGAAAATGTAATTTTGTAATTTTGAAATTTTCACAATTTTATATTAATCAACGTTTAATTTGTTGGCGGAAAACTTTAATTTCGCAAATTAAACAATATTATATTAAATTCCCCGTTTTCGATTCCGGATCAATGCTTGTTTTAAATCGCGCACAACCATTGTATTACAGCCTTAATTGAATCCGGCTTAATTGGCGCACGTTTCTCAAACTCTGAAGGCTCATTATGCCGCACATTCTAAAGGGCGGACGAGGAGGAAAGGTGTTCATTTTATACGAATTAATTTTACCCCCGACGCGATTAATTTGCATCCAACTTCAACGATTTCCAAATTCCACACAACGGAATTCGCAATCGAAGAATGTTGTTATTCTAGCAAACTGATAGTTTGATATGTGTCCAAAATAATGCATCAAAAAAAAAGAAATTTTTAAATTTGGAGGTCTTCTATACATGAATAATGTACATCTTCAAATTATTTCTTGACATAATACAATATTCAAAAAAAAAATAACTGAAAGCAAGGTAAGATTTAAAAATATCGATGTTGCGCCATCTATAATTCAATTATGTAACTAAAATCATGTGCATTACTTTGCTTTCGAAGATAGTAAATAGATTTTTTGTTGCGGAGTGCAATATTAATTCAATTCGATGCGACAATGTGCACTTTGTAGTCGTGTTTGTTATTTATATTTATTAGATAATAAATCGAAGCGTGCAGAGTCGAGGGTAATTGTGTTTAGTCTATGAGTTATTGCATTACACGCGAGGACTCGAAGGCTCCTCCGCATCGATCGAACCCAAAGTGTCTGATGGTATTTATCGCATAGACGACGGAAAGTTCGCTCTCAGACCGCATCAGAATATTCAAAGATATTCAGAGATAATTGATTGATTTTTTTTTATATCAACTCGAACGAAATCAATGATAATATAGATAATATATCGATACATGCTAGATTCCCCAAACATTCAGCTTTCATATGCATCTTTTGGTTTCATTCTATCTATTATAGTTTTCGAGTAAATCAATGAAATGTAAAAACACTGCTTTTTCGAGCATTTTTTATTATTTCTGTAAAATAAGTTTTGAAAATCTATATTTTTTGTGAAAATTCGAAACCTGTTTTGGAGTTGAGATTCAAAAATCGGTTTATTTAAGTCCATTTTTCTATAAACCCTAATGAAGTGATGAAAATAGAGTTTTATGGTTCTTTGAAAATCGGGTCTTTTTTATAAGAAAATTTATATAATTTGAAACAGAGGTTTTTGAGTCTAGACTTAAAATGAAAATAATGATGGATTATTTTAATTGTTTCATTAAAAACATAAAAATATTGACACAAAAATCAAACAAGAAACTGAAGATGTGACTTTGTTAATAAAAAAGAAACTTTTAGTATTACAAGGGATGAAGATTTAATGGTTTAAAGATGATTAAATCCAGCTTGGTAGGAAGTGAGAGAGTTTTTTTTTATTATTTCTGTAAAATAAGTTGTGAAAACCTGTTCTGGAGTTGAGATTCAAAAATCGGTTTATTTAAAGTCCATTTTTCTATAAACCCTAATCAAGTGTTTAAACATTTACTATCTACTTTTTTTTATATAAATTATTTTTGCACGTACCAACTGTATTCGACACGAATGCATTCGATTAATTCAATTTTGCGAATTCGCAAACTGTTGCGCAACGCAGCGATAAACATCTCTCTAAACGGAATCGAGGGTAGAGAGAGAAACGCATTCGTTTTGCATATATTCGCTAAGCGTTTATATTCGGGATTTGCATAAACGTTTGGCTAAATGAATTGGAAGAAAGAGAACAACAAAGGGAGAGAGTGGGCGTTGCACTGTAATTGTTTAGTTTGGAGCGTGCCGTGTCTCCGAGATTTGCATCTGTTTTATAGGGGAACAATGAACAGTAGTAGTAGGTGGATTTTTTTATGATCATTTTCAAATTTTTATTTCGGTATAAATAATTGGGTGTACATTTTTAATGATGGTAGAAAGCTGGGGCGGCGTAGGATAATGGAGCGGAGTAAGACAATGGGGCGGAGTAAGCTACTTTAGCTATTGGGGCGGCAGCGTAATGTACTGGGGCAGCGGCGTAAGCTACTTTAGCGATTGGGGCGGCGTAATGTACTGGGGCAGCTACTTTAGCTACCAAAGGTTCACGGTGGACTACAGCGTTGAATCCGTGGATTGGTCAGCGGTGTATTCTACAGTCCTCTTGAAACCGTCAGCATCAACGAGAGAGTAGCTACCTTGGACGACATCTCCTCACGGGTCTCCTGTTGTTGCTTGTTGTCTCCGGTCAAAGAATCTTGGACATCGTATCCGTAAGAGTATTGTGGATGAGGGTCGTATTCCTCAGCTACCTTAGCTACCACTGGGGCGGCTACTTTAGCTACCAATGGTGTTGAGTAAGCTACCGGGGCGGCGGAGTAGGCCAATGGGGCGCCGATGAGTCCAGCGTTGGCGGCAGCCAAAAGGGTTGCGAAAGCTACGAACTGTTGAACAACAAGATAATTTCGAAATATTGACCACAATAAACATGAGTAGTTACCTTGAAAGCCATTGTCGATGAATTGAGATAATTCGAATTCTGATTGAACTCCCCATTTAGCTCGATGTTATATAGTAAAAGACTTCGGCTCCTACTCTCCCCAAAGAAATTGGAACCGTTTTAGTCGTGAAGGTCGGAATTACTACTAACCTTTCTCCCATCCATCCATATTTCACGCCCGTCCACATAACTCTTAGCTAATAGACGGACGGCTTTCATTACCAGACGAACGGGAATGCACTTGGAATTGCGTTACGCAAATGCCGCATATTAATAAGTAGGCGCTTTCTTTGAACTTAATTTATCAACGAATTTTATTTACTCTTTAACATTCACTAATTAAAATGCATTTTCTTAAATTGTAAACATTAAATTTCATTTAGTATATTGTAAATTGTTTCAGTAAATTCAAATCTAAATTATCATTGAAATTATACTAGAATTAAGTAATCTAAATCTAAAATAATTAGAACTAATTGAATTATAAAACATTTGAACTAATTGTGATTGTTATCATTTGTTTGAATAGAGATTTCATGACTACTACAGTCTTTCAGGACTCACTACGTTCGCCCATCAAAATGTAGAATATATAAACAATAAAACATATTTAGTTTTGTAATTAGTAAACTTTTTCAGTAAATTTTCATGGGCGAGCGAAGCGACGTAATGGAAAAAAAACGAATTACTTTGTAAACATAAACTCATTAAAAAAAACAATACTTTTTGTTTTCTATTTGTAATAATACACACACACACAAAAATGCAACTGTGCAACTTCGGATAGATTTAAACAGTTGTTTCGAGCTGCTGTCAACGTGACATAAAGAAACGTCAGTAAAAGACATAAACGTGACTAATGAAAATGCATTTTCTTAAATTGTAAACATTAAATTTCATATAGTATATTTGAAACTTCTAAATTGTTTCTGTAAATTTCAAATTGAAATTATACTTAATAATTAAACCTAAAGTATTTAGTAGTCTAAGAGAATTAGAACTAATTGAATAATTTGAACTAATTGTGATTGTTATCATTTGTTTGAATAGAAATTTCATGACTACCACAGTCTTTCAGGGCTCACTACGTTCGCCCATCAAAATGTAGAATATATATACAATAAAATATATTTAGTTTTGCAATTAGTAAACTTTATCAGTTAATTTTCATGGGCGAGCGAAGCGACGTAATGGAAAAAACGAATTACTTTGTAAACATAAACTCATTAAAAAAAAAACAATACTTTTTGTTTTCTATTTGGAATATTACACATACAAAAAAAATACAACAGTGCAACTTCGGATAGATTTAAACAGTTGTTTCGAGCTGCTGTCAACGTGACATAAAGAAACGTCAGTAAAACGTGACTAATGAAAATCCTTTCGTTTCGAAACGTTAATTAAAAAAAAATAATAATAAAAGGAACGAATCGTTATTGTTTCATTATCCGCCGGACGATTTTGATTAGTTCCCTCTCGATGTGTTGCATAATGTTTCTATTCCAACAAGCAGAGACATCTATTGCTGTTGTTTAAAATCATCAACAAATTTATGGATTCTAGCTCAATTTAGAAGCATCCAGTTGAAAACGGAAACGGAAACTGGAGAAAACGAATCGATCGAAACGTTTCTGCCAATTTGAGATGAAAACGGTGTAATAATACGAGAAGAGGGTTTCGCAACAACAACAACAACAAACAAGTTACGCAACTTCAATTCCGCTGATAACGGTGACCCGTTTAACGCCGAAGAATTGCAGGTTGAGTAATAAATACGATCGATGACAAAGATCTCATTAGAATTCAAACGTTG
Source organism: Nicrophorus vespilloides (assembly GCF_001412225.1). Classification (NCBI taxonomy): domain Eukaryota; kingdom Metazoa; phylum Arthropoda; class Insecta; order Coleoptera; family Silphidae; genus Nicrophorus; species Nicrophorus vespilloides. Next base: position 7,969 of record NW_017095518.1, read on the forward strand.
TACTATAAACGAGAGAGAGATAGAGAGAATGTGTAAATTTCATTCTGAAATTTTGTACTACAAAATTTATGAATCACATTGCTCGCAATCGCCGTGAATCCCAAAGCAGTCCGAAGAAGTGAACTTGCTTTTACTTGCTTGCGCAACAGTAAACGGCCGCAATCTAATTCCAATTAGAATTTCGTTTATATCATTTTTTTTGTTGTTGTTGTTGTAACCCAAACAATTCGATTTGATGATGCAACGATTCAATAGAAGAGAAGAAACGAAATCCATTTGTGGATGGCTGCAAAAGGAATTTAATAACTATTATTATAATAATAATAAAAGGAAGAGGTTTAAGAGATGAAGCACTGCAGCACCGAAGTGGTTAATTCCGTGGGGCGAAATTTCGTAACAGTTAATTGAAGGATTTACGGTGTAAATAATTAATTAAGTTTTAATGAGTTGCGTGTGGATGCGCATGCATATGCGGCGAGAAAGAGATGTTGGTAATTAGTTGGCCGACTATGGTATTTATGGTGATTCCATTAAGGACATTGTTATGCATTCCCCGCAAAATGCGACTCGCATTTGCACGAGGAAAGATAATAACTGGAGTTAAAAGGTTTAGTTCACATGTACAAATATGTTATATAAAGAGTGTCCCAAAATTAACGATAGATTTGAATGAAATAGAAAACGCAGTTTTTAGTCTTCAAGTTGTGATTTTTTTAATGAATCATAAAATACATAGGATAAGGTTATTTATGAAATTACTCTTTTATCGAAATTTTCCATGACCATTTTGCATAAATGTGGCTGAATTTTGTTCAAATAATTTGAAATTTAAAATAATAAAAAAAAATACTGTATCCTATCAAATAGTTTTTATTGTTTTAACGTTTTCGCACTATTTATATTTGTATACGCGACTGCTTGACTACTTTTAACCGAGTTTGTTCTGATAAGTTTAATTATTATTGTTAAACATTTTAGTCTTTCTTAAGACTTGTATTAGTCTATTAATTAGTGAGTATTGTTAAATTAGAAGGATGGCGATAAAATCCTTGTTAGATTTACTTTTAGTTCTTTATTCCCAAGGTTGTTTTGTAAGTGCCATTGGATATATTTAATTTATTTTAGCTTTTCAGTCTGATTGAAGGAACATTTGCGAGGACTATAAGGTGGGATAAATTTCACTAATTTGTTTTAAGCTTTTTAGAATTTCATTTAGGATTTAAATAAACTGAACAACAAGTAAACTCCAGTAAGTGTATATTTAAAATGTATTGCACAACAGTAAACAAATATAACTATTCAGAAAGGAGATACACTTGTCCAGTTCCGGGATGTATACTCAAAAATACAGATATTGTACTGAAAATACTGCAATATTCTTGCTTCAGATCACTTTCCGTTAGCCATTACAGGGGTTGAATTGAGTAGGGCCTATTCCAACAAAATATCCTTTTTTGTTCCTGACTTTGTTGGTACTTTTACATGCTGAATTGAGTATATTCCATACAAACTTACCCAAGTACTTGTTGATTCATATTTGATTCATTTTGTAATTTCTTCTGCAAAATGGAGAAATTAATTAGTATAGACATATGAAATATCTAAACATTAGCTAATCAGGAAATAACGAATGTAGGGATAAGAATATATTAGTAATTTTTATTTATTTCAATAAATTATTTTTAGATTTAATGAGTAGTAGTAAAATAATTA
>NW_017095519.1:0-11559 GCF_001412225.1 Nicrophorus vespilloides
TAATAAATAATGTTTTTCAAAATTTTTCAGGAGATTTCAAATAAAAAAAAAACAATATTATCCACTTCAAAAATTAATATTTAGTAAATTATTTGAAAAATGTTATATTTAATGCAAAGTTAAAATAAAAGAAATCGTTAATAATTATATAAGAAAAAAAGACCTTACATTGTTTAAATTTTAACTTTAAATTGTAACTTTTTTAATCACAGAAGGCTGAAAGAGGCTAAAGCCCATAACAGTCTACATTTTTATATCACACCCTATGTTATTGCAGTACATATATCTAAATAAAAATTTAAAAAAAAAAAGTAACTTTTTTGTTAAACATATATTTACTACTTTCTTAATTATCGTCAAAAGTAACAACTGGAGAAAACAAACAAAACAAAACATTAATAAAATAAATGTTTATATCAATTTTTCAATTCAATTTTTTCAGTGGTCGGGGAACTTTTTTAACCATTACTCCAAAATATTTTTTTGCGTAAGTCGATATTACTCCCCGCCCTTCATTCTGAAAAGAAAACAATCAATGTAAATTTTAAATAAACATTATTTATTAAATTAATTAATAGTAAGTATGTAATAGACAAACAAAATAAAATTCTTAAATTAGAACAAACAAAAATTAATTGAAAACTTTCCCCCTTCAGGTTTTGCAAAAATGATGTTGCTTCATGTTTGATATAATTATTTTAAAATTGGGACTTTTTGATGTAAGAGCAATTTGAAAACAGTCTTCGGCCTTTGACAACCAAAAAGACGACAGATTTGCTTTGGTCTCAAATTCAATACGTGCTTCAGTATTGGATCGAAGTTCAAGAAGTGCCTCTGCCAAACCTGGAGGTTCTTCTGGTATGTTACTAATTTCACATATAAAAGGATCTTCAACCCAATTTACAGTTTGTACATCAAGATCTGGAAAGTAGTCAGAGAACCGCTTTCTGAGTTTGGTAAAATGAAATTAGTAAATTTCCCTATTACCCAAAAAAAATCATTTTTACCCCATTTAGGGTAATTTACCGCTGGTTTAAATGAAAACGTAATTTGAGATGTATGAAATATTTATTTACATATGTTTTTATATAATGATAGTAATGATTTAGTGGTGGTAGTAGTGGGCTGGGGCGGCGGCGTAAGCTACTTTAGCTACTGGGGCGGCGTAGGACAATGGGGCGGAGTAAGCTACTTTAGCTACTGGGGCGGCATAAGCAACTGGGGCAGCTACTTTAGCTACCAAAGGTTCACGGTGGACTACAGCGTTGAATCCATGGATTGGGTCAGCGGTGTATTCTACAGTCCTCTTGAAACCGTCAGCATCAACGAGAGAGTAGCTACCTTGAACGGCATCTCCGTTGCGGGTTTCTTGCTGTTGCTTGTTGTCTCCGGTCAAAGCATCTTGGACATCGTATCCGTAAGAGTATTGTGGGTTTGGGTCGTATTCCTCAGCAACCTTAGCTACCACTGGGGCGGAGTAAGCCAATTTAGCAACTGGGGCAGCAGAGTAAGCCAATGGGGCGGCAGCGTATTGAGTGCTGATGACTCCGGCATTGGCGGCGGCCAAAAAGGTGACGAAAGCTACAAACTAAACGCACAAATTAATAACAAAAAATACTAACAACAACAATCCGAGCATCAACTCACTTTGAATGCCATTGCGTTGTGGTAGATGTGATGAATTCAATTCTTCGGTGCACCTTTTTATATTCGTTTTTTTTTTCTGTAGAAATGACCGCGCCCAGATGAAAAGAGAAAGAGTGGTGAGGGAGACTTGAGCACCCAATGTCAGGGACTACGTCCGCACGTTGCGTTACCGTTGCGGCCCTCTATAATTGCAGATTTTACGGCCGCATAAACTTCGACACACTAAATTATATAACGCATTAAACTTTCACGGCACTCTTGGTTTTACGACTTGCTGCTGCAGTTCGGTTTCCCTCCCCCCCCTTTTTCGTAACGATGCTAACTACATCCCGATTTACGCTCGACAGTTTCGTTGCGGATCCACCCCTCCTGCATCATCGATCTCAATTACAAAACCGCAAGAATTAAAACGAAAATAATCTTTAATTGGCCCAAATAGCTAAAACTAGCATAGTTTCTCTCGTCAGAATAGTTCATCATTATTAATTGTCATAATGCAGTTTAATGTAATACTACTATTATTCATGCAATATTCTTATAAAGTATCGTGTTATTCCTAATACGAGCAGATTTTGCTACAGAAGTCGGCATTTACATTTCGCTCTGACTTTATGGAAATGCACGGGGTTTTCCACATAAATATTCCATGAGAGAATGTTTGCTTGGAAAACATCCGTAAGGTGGAAATGCAAACAAATGGGATGATGGATGCACATGTTCTTTTTTTATCCTTCTTTTATATTTATTTATTTATCTTCATCGTCGCTTCTTTCATATTTTGTTTATTTTTTTCGATCGTTTGCGGTTAAAGTTCGCTGGAGATGCGAAAGGATAATAAAAATAAATAGAGAAATACTGAGGACCAGCACTCTGGTAATCTCGTGTGTCGCAGTGGATTAGTGTCCACCATTCCCTTCCTTTATATTTGCTGCCACACAACATAATTCCGGTGAGGTTGATGATGCCTCTCTTCCAAATAACACACATCTCCACATACACATCATGAAAATATATATATGAAAACAGACACATATAGTGAAACAGGATTGCAATAAGAGTTAGAAGAGACGCCTTTTCCACTCACGCCTCGTCTGTTTTCCTATTTTCCTTCGCCGCACACTTTCCGATCGACCGCCGCTGCTGCTGCGTGCAACTTCATTTTCATCATTTATTAACGACGCTTCCTGTTCTCGACGCTTTTCATTTCGTGGATTTTCAACCTTAATTAACTACTGAAATATCGTTCGGTATTATTGGGCGTTGTTATTTAACAACTTAATCAGTGTTATTTGGAATATCGTGAAACAAGTTTTCAGGTTTTCAAATTTTATTCGATCATTAAGATATATTTACATATGTTTTCAACAATTCATTTAGTGGTGGTAGTAATGGGCTGGGGCAGCGGCGTAAGCTACTTTAGCTACTGGAGCGGCGTACGACAATGGAGCGGAGTAAGCTACTTTAGCTACTGGGGCGGCAGCATAAGCGACTGGGGCAGCGGCGTAATGGACTGGGGCAGCGGCGTAATGGGCTGGGGCAGCAGCGTAAGCTACTTTGGCGACTGGGGCAGCGGCGTAGTGAACTGGGGCAGCGGCGTAATGGACTGGGGTAGCTACTTTGGCGACGACTGGGGCAGCTACTTTGACACCCAAAGGTTCACGGTGGACGACGGCGTTGAATCCATGGACAGAGTCAGCGGTGTATTCTACAGTCCTCTTGAAACCATCAGCATCAACCAAAGAGTAGCTACCTTGGACGGCATCTCCGTTACGGGTTTCGTGTTGGGTCTTGCTGTCTCCGGTCAAAGCGTCTTGGACATCGTATCCGTAAGAGTATTGTGGGTTAGGGTCGTATTCCTCAGCTACCTTAGCTACCACTGGGGCAGAGTAAGCCAATTTAGTAACTGGGGCAGCAGAGTAAGCCAATGGGGCGGCGGCGTATTGGGTGCCGATGAGTCCAGCGTTGGCAGCAGCCAAAAGGGTGGCGAAAGCTACGAACTGTTTAAAACAAAAAGTTAATTAATATTGTAATACTGTTTACTAAATCAAAATGTTAACTCACTTTGAAAGCCATTGTTGATGGAATTGAGTGAATTTTGATTCTGATCATCTCAACTGCTGATGCCCACTTTTATAGCTTGAAGTCTCGCTCCCACCATGCACGCACGCTCCGAAAGAAATTGGTCTCGCCGAATTAGAGGTCGACCTTTCTAAGTCACAATTGTTGGTCTATATTACGTTTTTTTTTTGTCTGTTTGTTTGTCTTGTCTTATGCAATAATCTAATAATCTCACTTTAATATGTTACTTGTACTATTCCATAAACGTATCTAACTACATATGTCTTCAGAAAAAAAAAACTATTAATTTCATTATTGAGCAATGACATAAATTATACATAGATGTTATTTTTTTAAAATAAAAACATTTATTAAGAATCAATGAGATCTTAATTAAAATCAATATTTTGTAAAAATGTAATTATTTTTTTCAAAACATACTGAAATTTGTATAAGTGTCTATTTTGTATGTCTACATCAATGTTCAGTTTACTTATTTCATAAAGTAATTAAGAATTAATAATATAAATAATAATTTGTAATAAACCACAGTTCATACAACTGGAATTATTTTCATTGAAGATATTAAACAAATTAATTTGCGAACGTAAATCTGCAAACTCTTCAATAAATTATGTAACTAAAAAGTTTTAGTAAAATTAAACACAGAAAAATAATTAAAATTATTTTGAATATTTTATTTTGTTCTCAATTTCAATAAATAATAATATTTACTGCATCAAAACATAATATAAACTTAACAAAGTAAGATAATAAGAAAAATAAAAGTAAATTGAATTGCTGCAAAGCGAAATCAATTTAATTGTAACACCTACATTTATATAATATTCAATTTCGATTTGATTAATTGAAATCTATTATCTACATTTAATCTGATCTCGAAAAGAGAATTATGGACACAAGTCTTTTTTTATTCAATTATTATTTCAATACTTATGATATTCTTAATGTATATATAAGGTTTTTTTAAAAAAAAAATATAAAGCTTTGTTTCAATTTTCTTTTTCTTCAAATTTATTATGTTTTAAATAATTTAACAACAGGTTTAGGTATCTTAGTGGTGGTAGTAGTGGGCTGGGGCGGCGGCGTAAGCCAATGGGGAGGAATAAGCTACTTTGGCGACTGGGGCAGCGGCGTAATGGACTGGGGCAGCAGCATAAGCTACTTTGGCAACTGGAGCGGCGTAATGTACTGGGGCAGCTACTTTGGCGACGACTGGGGCGGCTACTTTAGCTACCAAAGGTTCACGGTGGACTACAGCGTTGAATCCGTGGATTGGGTCAGCGGTGTATTCTACAGTCCTCTTGAAACCGTCAGCATCTACAAGAGAGTAGCTACCCTTAACAACATCTCCGTTCGGGTTTCTTGCTGTTGCTTGTTGTCTCCGGTCAAAGAATCTTGGACATCGTATCCGTAAGAGTATTGTGGATGAGGGTCGTATTCCTCAGCTACCTTAGCTACCACTGGGGCGGCTACCTTAGCAACCAATGGGGCGATCCCAAATTAGCTACGGTGCGGAGTAAGCCAATGGGGCGGCGGCGTATTGGGTGCCGATGAGTCCAGCGTTGGCGGCGGCCAAAAGGGTGGCGAAGGTGATGAACTAAAGAAAAAAACAAACAACAATCCGTGTCAGCTAATTGGAATCACTTAGTTATATCACTGAATCTGAGTAGTACCTTGAATGCCATGTTTAATCCGTTTGCTGGTTTCGGTTATGATGAGATTCGTGAGCGGCGTTACGCTTTTATAACAAAACTTTGGAGGCGATTTCAACAATCCATATTCTTTCCACTCCTCTCTTTCTTTGGTCTTTCTTTTTGGTCGTGCGATACAATACAGCGATTCCACTTTTACGTTTGACCACACCTTAAGCAAGGTCAGGGTTTTACGACACACTTTTTCTGTTGCGCTCGCAGCGAAAATAATAAATATTAACGACGATCGCTGCTGCTGCTGCTGCTGCACCCGATTATTTAACACAGCTCCACACTTTCACCTTCAAATTTTTTTTTGCGTCGAACGAAAATTTAGAATCTGGAACAACGGTAATCCACTTTTCACTCTATATACATATATATAACTCACCGATTAAGTAAGATCTTTTTTATTCCTATTTCTTTTTTTCTCTTCGTTTTGTCACGCGAGCTTAGATGAATACGTAAATAGATTACGCACATCGTATAATTTTACACACTCTACATAACTATCAATGAAACCATTTCATACATAGTTTTCACAAAAGTAGTTTGAATCTATAAATATTTCTTTCAATTTACAAAATTGTGTTTTTATTCTTCTATCGAGCAAATACATAAAGAAATAATTTTGTAATGTTTAATATAATTAAAGTAGGAAATGCGTTTTATTGTTTAATGCATATTGTTAATGAAATCCATCGATTTTAAATTATGCGTTAATTATGATGATGAATCGCGTGTTTGTATAACTGATTATACTGCAAATGAGATAATCACATTTGCATCATAATCAATTGGCGAGATTGGAAAATGCGAATTTGCATTTATGAATATTGAAATGGACGAATTCAGGTTTTCGGGCAGAGTGAAATTTATATATATTTATATAATGATCGACACACATGATTTATTTTTGCTTTAATAATTTATTCATTTATTTACATTGTTTTCAAATAATTCGGAATCAGTTTTAGTGGTGGTAGTAGTGAGCTGGGTCAGCGGTGTAAGCTACTTTAGCTACTGGTGCGGAGTAGGACAATGGGGTGGAATAGGCTACTTTAGCTACTGGGGCAGTGGCGTAGGCAACTGGAGCGGAATAAGCTACTTTGGCGACTGGGGCGGCGGCGTAAGCTACTGGGGCGGAGTAAGCTACTGGAGCAGCAACTTTGGCATAATGTACTGGGGCAGCAGCGTAAGCTACTTTGGCAACTGGGGCGGCGTAATGTACTGGGGCAGCTACTTTAGCTACCAAAGGCTCACGGTGGACGACGGCGTTGAATCCTTGGACTGGATCAGCGGTGTATTCTACAGTCCTCTTGAAACCGTCAGCATCTACAAGAGAGTAGCTACCCTTAACAACATCTCCGTCACGGGTTTCTTGTTGTTGCTTGTTGTCTCCGGTCAAAGAATCTTGCACATCGTATCCGTAAGAGTATTGTGGATGAGGGTCGTATTCCTCAGCTACCTTAGCTACCACTGGGGCGGCTACCTTAGCAACCAATGGGGCGTATCCCAACTTAGCTACTGGTGCGGTGTAAGCCAATGGGGCGGCGTACGGCGTGCTGATAATTCCAGCGTTGGCGGCGGCCAAAAGGGCGGCAAAGGCGACGAACTGCAAGAAGAAATAATCAAATTATAATCCTAGAAATATTTACAATCAAGCAAACGCAATACTTTGAAAGCCATTGTTGCTGATTCGGTGTGGGTTGAGTTTCTGCTCTAATCGGATCTCACGATCGTCTATTTATACGTAACCATTCTAATTTTGGTTATTGACACCGATTCCAATTCTTTTTTTCTTCTCTCTCTCTTTTTATTGGGTGTAACCACTTCCACTCGAATCAAGGTCACGGCTTTAGGAGCGATCGTTATTATGGTTCTTTTGTAATCGTAATAAATCAGTTTTGGATGATTTCTGTGCAGCTTGATTATTTAATAGTTCCACTTTCACCGATTGTGCAGTTCACTTGCACACGAAATGCAAATAACCGAAAATTTAGTTCATTGAAATTCAGGTTCGATCACCGTTTATGATGCAATCTGAAACGAGAAAATTTAAATAGAAATTATTGTAATTTCTATTGAATTGTAGTAGTCTACTATATAATTAACAAGATTACCAAACGAAATATCTTCTTAGAACTTGATCCAAAAACGATTGTGACGAAATACATTGTCACTGTTTATTTTGTGATCTAATAATATATGCTATTACAATAGTCTAGTTTTTTTTATAAGCTAAATATATTTATAACAATAATTTACAATTACTTTTAATAATTCGTAATATAATCATTGCAAAATCGTTTGGATTGTTGAATTTTATATATTTTGACTAAATATGTTAAAGATTTTTGATAATAACTGTATTAATGTTTAATATTCACATTTGTAAATGAATTATTCATTTTTTACTATAACATAATTCGAGATAAATTTGTCAAAATCAAATTCTTGATGCTAACAATTTATATGGTATAAATTGAACTTTTAAAAGTTCATATTTTTTTTTTGTAAATTTTCTTGAGAAATGTTGAAAGAGAAGAATTGTTATTTTTGGTTTATATTTTCTGTTTATTTGTTCGTGTATAAATAGTCTATGTACATTTTGTTTTTTTTTCAATTTAGTGGTGGTAGTAGTGAGCTGGGGCAGCGGCGTAAGCTACTTTAGCTACTGGGGCGGCGGCGTAAGCTACTGGGGCGGAGTAGGCTACTTTAGCTACTGGAGCGGCATAAGCCAATGGCGAAGAATAGGCTACTTTAGCGACTGGGGCGGCGGCGTAATGTACTGGGGCAGTGGCGTAATGTACTGGGGCAGCGGCGTAAGCTACTGGGGCAGCGGCGTAAGCTACTGGGGCAGCTACTTTAGCGACGACTGGGGCGGCTACTTTAACTCCCAAAGGTTCACGGTGGACGACGGCGTTGAATCCTTGGACTGGATCAGCGGTGTATTCTACGGTCCTCTTGAAACCATCAGCATCGACCAGAGAGTAGCTACCCTTAACAACATCTCCGTCACGAGTTTCCTGTTGTTGCTTGTTGTCTCCGGTCAAAGCGTCTTGGACATCGTATCCGTAAGAGTATTGTGGATGAGGGTCGTATTCCTCAGCTACCTTAGCTACCACTGGGGCGGTGTAAGCCAATTTAGCTACTGGGGCAGCAGAGTAAGCCAATGGGGCGGCGGCATATTGCGTACCGATGATCCCAGCGTTGGCGGCGGCCAAAAGGGCGGTGAAGGCTACGAACTAAAAAAAAATAATCTAAATTAGTAACTTAAATTTCTCGTATTAAAAATGTATCATTTACTTTGAATGCCATTTTGTGTTGTTAACTGAGGGAGCGTTGATCAGTTTGTGATATCTTTGATTCAGTTTTGAATCGCTTATATACACTTCTTGGAGGTGAAGTTGTTTCGCAAGATCTGTCTGCGGTCGTTCCCAGACGAAGGTCACGGCTGTGCAACAATTATTTCTTTCGCTTCCAGAACTTACAATAGAGAAAGAAAGACAGACAAAAAATGCAAATTAAGCAAATCTAATTCAAAAATTCAAGCACTTTCGTTCAACGCCATCAGCGTTTGACCCAAATCGATCGAGAGACGATAAACAAAAACTGCATTATAATAAGTTTCAATGATCAGCGTTTATTTGATTCTACTAATATTAGTATAATACACCTGAACTTTGCTTAAACAAATTTAAAATATTTCTATTAATTTATAAACTAATTGTTCTTTCTGTTTCTGTTTTAGGTAAGTCGATCTACGATTTAGCATTATTCATAGCAGGTGAGTTAGTTAGAATTGTGTAAGTTACACCAATATTATCGATGTTTTATTTTTTTCGGTTGTTGTTGGAACATGAGAAAAAAATAGAGTTAGAAACTTTGGAAACCAATTACGCGAAGCACTCAAAGAACCTAACAGGATTTGCGTTGAAATTGAGTGCAATATTTAATTGATGTCTACGAAACCTCGCCACGATTTTTTTTTTTGTTGTTGTTGTGGCAAGAAACCGGCGAATTTGATCCGGTCTGACTTGTGGTCTGGGGCGGTGCCCTTGCAAAGGTCAATTTCTTGTTAAAACGCGAACGCCTTTCTCCATCCTTCGCAACGTTCATTCAGCTTCGTAATCAAACCGTGTCATCTACGTAATCCAATAGATATGTTCGAACTGTATCAATTAGTGTTAATGCTATAAAATGATTCAATTACATGGGATAATTATTTAACGTTTAAATTGATTATTTCAATTCAAATATATTATATTTTAAAAGTATCATATAAAACACAGTTAACAAGTTAGAGTTAGTTACTTTTATTAACTTTTGCAACTGCTTTATTTCTGTTTCTTTCGCCCGAAAACCCTTTTGTGTCGTTATTGTATAATTAAAGGTAAAGAGCAGGCGATAAACAATGCAGCAATTACAGTTGCAATTACATTTCGGCGACGAGAACAATCCACGTAACATGCGAAAGTATGTGTATCTGCAAAAAAAAAAACCCCGTTTCAGTGCACGTAACAAATCGTTTCGCATTGGAGTGTGTTGGCATATTGTTTCGATGCTGTGTTGTTTTTGATTTTCTCGTTGGCCGTTGGCAATCATCAGCTACAAACACTATATATTTTTTTTATGTCTTTTTCATTTTCGCTCTGGTTCTGTTTAGTTTTTTTTTATTTTTAATCAATCGCCGCCGGCTGAAAAACTGCATTCGTACAATTAATAGTGAATTATTATCGTCGCCCTTGTCCCACGGTGCGAGTTTCTGTGTGTGCACACGTACAAATGCAAAATTGGAACCTCGAAATTGATTTCTGTAATGCTTCTTCATCTGCACATGAAATGATTTATTAGATTTTCGACACTTTTCGAATGGGTTCACAATATTTGTGGTTGAGTTTTATGAATGAAAGACAAGACATTTTGTGGATTTTTCATATATTTAATAAATTATTGTCAATGTTGTATCGGGTTTGTTGTTTTAGTGGTAGTAGCTGGCTACTGGGGAGGAGAAAGAAACTTTAGCAACTGGGGCGGTGTAGGCCAATGGGGCGGCGATCTTGGCGACTGGAGCGGCGTAAGCCAATGGAGAAGTGTAGGCGACTGGGGCAGCTACTTTAGCTACTACTGGGGCGGCAGCGTAATGTACTGGGGCAGCGGCGTAAGCTACTGGAGTAGCTACTTTAGCAAGAACTGGAGCGGCAGCGTAATGTACTGGGGAAGCGGCGTAAGCTACTTTGGCGATTGGAGCGGCGTAATGTACTGGGGCAGCTACTTTGGCGATGACTGGGGCGGCTACTTTAGCTACCAAAGGCTCACGGTGGACGACGGCGTTGAATCCTTGGATTGGATCAGCAGTGTATTCTACAGTTCTCTTGAAACCGTCAGCATCTACAAGAGAGTAGCTACCCTTAACAACATCTCCGTCACGGGTTTCTTGCTGTTGCTTGTTGTCTCCGGTCAAAGAATCTTGCACATCGTATCCGTAAGAGTATTGTGGATGAGGGTCGTATTCCTCAGCTACCTTAGCTACCACTGGGGCGGCTACCTTAGCAACCAATGGGGCGGAGTACGCCAAAGGAGCGGCTACCTTAGCAACCAAAGGGGTGGAGTAAGCCAATGGGGCGATGACTCCGGCGTTGGCGGCGGCCAAAAGGGCGGCGAAAGCTACGAACTGCAAAAATGAAATATTTAAAATAAAATACTGTAAAAATTATAATTCCATCATACCTTGAAAGCCATTGTTGATTGAATTTCGGTTGACTGAATTCTGATTACACCCATCGCCCATACGACGATTTATACCATCAAACTCCTCTCCTCCCCACCCAATTCGTAACCCGAAAAGAAATTCGTCTCGTTTTTTTTTTCCTTTCCGAAGGTCGACCTTTCCATGCTACGATTATTGACTTTGAAATAGTTTTCGTTTTACATAATTAATTGCTTAATCGAAGCGACCTGCATTCAATTACGCAATTGTCTAAAGCAGTCTAGACATAAAGCATTACGGAAACACGAACAATTCTTGCACTTTAATACATTTTACAAATTGAGAATACTTTTTTCTATTATTTAAATTATTTAGTTAATATATAATTATAGATGTTAAATTTAGAAGTGTTGGCAATTATTAATT
>NW_017095520.1:0-9601 GCF_001412225.1 Nicrophorus vespilloides
TCAGCTTTCATATGCATCTCTTAGATTCATACTATGTATTATAGTTTTCGAGTAAATCAATGAAATGTAAAAACTCTGCTTTTTCGATCATTTTTTAAACTTTGAACACGAATTACAGCCAAACGGCTAAAACCACAATCAATGAAATGTAAAAACACTGCTTTTTCGAGCATTTTTTGTTTGGAAAACGCTGCCTTAAGGTAAGTACATCTTACTTGAAAGCTGAATGTTTCACCTTTCCAACGAGCCTATTTCTATGAGCTGTAGAAATTGGTTAATTTTCATTGGAACGAAAGTACATAAATATTTGTAATTAAATAAATAATTAATATTTAGGTATATAAATTAGATTTTTATATATAATCCTCCAATTGTTTTTTTTTGTAGTTCATAAAATTTCGATAGATGTCGCTGATTGCGATTCAATAATTTAGTGGGCAAATAGACGTTCTTTTTCTTCTTGTGTTTGTGTTGCGGAGGATGGGGGATTTTGATGGAGTTAGTCGGAGAGGAAGGAGACTCGTGACTGGCGAAATATAATGGTATACAAGGAAAATACCATATAATCCGATAACCCCTTGATAAATATTTCAGGAGCAGGAGCTGAAAACGAAAACATTCCGTTCCATTCAAGAGCGAGGAGCAAAGGAATGAATAATTAATAGGAATCCATCCTTCTTCTCAATATTCGACTCGTGAAAAAATAAACTTATTTCGCTCATTGAATTCATATGTCTTCTATCCTCCCACATACAACATCTTCGAAAATATTACGAATATTATCCAACTCATTCTCATCTACAATTTTCATCACGGTTGGACGAAACAATGCAGAACTTTTATTCAAAATACAAATATGATTAATACAATTTTTGTTAATTATTGAAACAAATAGATTCTATGAATTATTCCAAATCTTATTAATTCACACTTTTTTGAATGAATTATTTATTGTTTTCAAGAAATATAGTTGGTACACCTTTTAAGTCTTATGGTACGTATAGTGATAATACCAACGTTTTTTTTATATAAAATTAAATTATATAACTTTATAAAATTTTCTTGCATTTATTATTTAACAGCTCTAATTTCAATAGTCCACCTGATATTTCATATTAAGAATTAACAAGTATTTTACAAAAAATATTACAAAACTTTTTGATATATAATTATAAATAAATACAATTATATAACCTAATCTGAATTTTGTAAACTGACAGTTACAAATATAATAGTTGGTGCACCTGATAAATATGAATATGAATAGTGAGGATTCAAATTTTATATTCATTTAATACCAATTTTATTATATAAAATGTGTAATAAATAAAATTACATAATCTTATAATGCTTACTCAAATTTCACTTTTATTAATTAGAAGTTTGGATGGAAATTACGTGAAATGAGAATGAGACTGAGACGAAGGAAATGTAATTACCGCAAATGCGACGAATGGGACGTAATGCATCAAACAAACTAATCATGGAATTATGGTACGAGACTAATAAATTTCTGGACAAAGTTGGACAGCAACATTTCGAATCTTAGCCTTCTTTTTGTCACGCTGTATTTTTCCTCTCTCTCTCTTTCTCTCATACACATTCTCACTATAACACACATACATACTATCTCTCTCTCTCTCTGTTTTTCGCACTTGGGGGATTCCCCGTCCGTGAATTATTGCCGGCGTGCGCGAACAACTGGCGGCTCTAATTCGTTGATTTATAATTAAAATTAATTAATTAAAACATGTGCTTCGGCGGCGCCCGTCGACGTCACGACGGAAAAGCCAATTTCACGCCCGACGCAATTAAACCGCAAGTTATATTTCAAACGACGATGTTTTCAACTACACCGGAAAAACTGAAATGACAAATACAAAACGAAAACACGAACGCGGATGAACAATTCCGAAAATAAAGGATTACAAAGTGAAAGTCGACAATAACACATTTAATACAATTGAGTTTTTCTAAATTATAAACAAATTATTTAGTATCAAATAAATTAGTTTATTGTCATGAAAATATGCAGACAAATCTAGTAAAAGTTTCTTTGATATTTCATATTTACAGCAATGAATGAGATCCAAGTAATAAGGGAAAAGTTATATAATAATTAGTCATAATTTTATTATATTTTTATGCATATTTATCGTATATTTTATAAAACTATTAGAAAACATTTTATTATTGTAACAAAGAAAAATTGTGTGTGATTTTCATATTGACTGTATTGATGTTGGAATGAATGAGATCAATTAGAATTTGGGGTGAAAAATGGGAGTAAATTGGAATGTATTTATTCTGCTTCAGACAATATTTATATACAATTGTGTTATGGTGGAGGAGGAAGTGCCTTGACCCAAATAGAAATATACGAGGGGAAAGAAATGTGTATACCGAATGACTTTAAGAGAGGGATGGGGGAAGGGTGCTGAGGGGTTTACTAACAGTGCTTACAGTTATCGACTACAAGCCCGCACCCCTCTCGCCCACCACTATACAACTGTTTTATTGCTCCATTTTAGGATCTCCCAGTATTTGCAGTCCCGTTGGCACCAGAAGCCGCCCCTCGTAAATCAGACCCTGCAATGATTGAACACCCCCAAAAAAAAAGTTCAAAATACAAACAACTGTCAAAAAAAAAGTATTATAATAACTGAGTAATAAATTTTATGAAAATTGTTTCACCTGTCCAAAATATCCAATTTAGAACAAAAATCACAATAATTATTTTAAAATTATTCAAGTTATCGGAAATATCAGTAATCAGTACACAGTAATCATTTTATAACTACGATTTATGAAAATATTCTACCTGTCTGAATGATTAAGTTAAGGCGAAAATGAAGAAAAAAAAAATTGTATTTTTTTCATATTTACCTAAAAACAAAACTTTCACTAAAGAAACAACGTTTTCTGTAAGTAATAACGAAAAGAAACAAGAAATATTAGAGCCCAGAGACTAGAAGGTGAAAATATTATCAACTATAAACAAAATACGAAACAGTAATGATTTTCGGGCTGCGATTTATGAAATTGTTTTCTACCTGTGCCAAACAAAAAAAAAACAACATATATACTAGATTAAATCCTGCCACGTAAGTAAACAATATCACTTCGCAAAGACGTGAAATCCGGCTCTACATGAAACGATAAAATTCGCCCACGCAAACACCTTGTTTCTATCCCTTGGGTGGCTACACGCCAGTAGAAAAGAGCAGTTTCGAAGAGAGGAGACAAAAAACACGGACATAACGCTATATAATATCTTATAAAACGCAGCTACATATTTTACCTAAACTTATTTTATAAGACCAAAGCATATAAGGCCATATAATTATAGAAAAAGCAGCTGAAAGAAACAAAGTTTGAAATTGTGAACAAATTATATAAATAAATAATTTGCATTATCAAAAATTTTATTATTTTCGTAATTTGAAAATTATTAACTAATAATGGAAAGTGATAAAATAGTGCATAAAATATAATTTAATAATTCAGATATATTAACATTAATTCATACATTAATACATTTTCAATTTATTAATGTTTGATTTAAATCAGAGCCAATAAATAATTGTAATTAATAATAATTATGTTCAAATAATTACGAATAATAATCAATATTTATTTTTACAATTACAAGCAATAAACATTGATTTTATTTCAATTAATATTAATAATAAAGAAACATTCGGGGAATTCAAATAAAATAATCTTTCATTAGTACTATAGTTAAGAAAAGTGGGGAAGAAGTAAGGTAATGTAATTGCATAACTGATTGTCGTTACAACTTTTTAATATTTCCTGCAAAAGCGCAGTTCATTTACTTTCATACTAACCGAGTGTGCAGAAAGTTAAAGTCTATAGTTGAGAAAATATTTGTGGAACGAAGTCAGTTAATTATAGGTAAATTTCTTGGAGAATTAATTTTCACACGGATTTTATCATAAAGATAAGAAAAAGTAATTTTTTTATAAAATAATATTATAATAAATGGATGAAAAAATACGGAAAAACTGTGATTTGGATAATTTTGGTGTTTAGTACTAAATCTAATTAATTTGCTTGCAGATTATTTGAAGCAAAATATTTGGATTAAAGTATTTTATAAAAAATAAGGCCTATTTTTCTAGAATTGCAGCGTACATTGTTTAAAGATTTGGATAATTCGTAAATAATTCTGGAATAAAAAATAATGAATTTGTTGAAAAACTAAATTAGTTAGATGAATAATAACTTAAAACTATGGTATCTATTTGCAAAACTGTAATTGGTTCTCTAAAGTTTATACATTGAATCGTTTGAAGTTTTATCATCTTATTTGTATGAGGATAATTAGAGGATCCGTATAATTTGGGGGAGTTTAGTGCTAAATCGCCGTGGAGTAGTAGAAAAGTAAATTCCGCAGGGCGTATAATAATACCCTTTCTCCGTCTGGCACATACAGCGGCTTTAATCTAAGGACGAAGATCCTGCGACCGGAATACATATTAGAATTATTCTCTTACTCAGACAATCCTTTTCTTAATAGAAGAACCGCGCGGAATGCACAAGATTACATAAATATTTCATAATTTCCAGCACGCGCAACCGCCATATATCAATGTTGGATGCGCCGGGACGTTATTTATGTCATTCGCTTGAACACGCGACGAACACTTTAAACCGTACTAATCCTTGGGTTAAGCTAAATAAAAAAAACAACATTAGAGCAATTGCGAGGTCGAGGAAACGATTCCATAAACGTTATTACAATCCGCGGTGGATAGCTGAGGCTTTTAATTCAAATCCGGAATTAGCGTTGTCAAGGATTCAATTACAAGACTGGCTCCGCTGCCGCAGGAAACGTCGCCTTATAGCTAGTACAAAAGATCCAATTAAATTGCCACCGAGTCTTTATTTCTTTCTTTTCTTTTCCTTCTTCGTTCCCTGTCATTGCCTCCACCAACCATCAATTGCGATAATCCGTTTAACCGTGCTGCCCACGCCAATTAGCGAGCTCTAAGCTAGTGGAAGTCAACGCAAAATAGGACGAACAAGGACATTCAAACAAAAATAAAACAATTAGAAAATCAATTAAGCACTTCATGAATAGATAATATTCGTACTAATTAGCTACGAGTCAAGTCCGGTTTAACAGGACGAAATTATTTTTGTTTGAATTTTGTCGCAAAGGGGAATTAATTTAATTAAATTTATTAATATTGTGAGTGATAAAACGTAATTGCAGGAATCCGACCGTATGCAAATATTTAAATTGTTCAGCAGGATTAATTTGTATACACGCCGCTGCACTATAAAATTTCATCAAGTTTAATTGAAACCTACGGTTATACTTTTCATTTATTAGTTTCGCTCACTCGCAGTTTTCTTGATGAAAAATAAGTGTAGATGAATTACTTATGCTTAACATTACTTAATTCAGTGTTTTCTTAACTTCAGTAATTAATATTTCTTACATTTTCAGAATGAATGAATACGTGTTTAATTATTCAAAACTGCAATGGATTACTTTCTTGAAAATATTCAAATAATTGTTCTAAAAACAAACTACATTTACTACAACTATACAAACTTTAAATTTTCAATAAAATTTAAGTTATATTAATTTGGAATTATTTTAGTAAGTAAATTTAATTGGATAAAACATGCTGAGGTAGGTTCTACATAATTTTTAAGGTCAGTCTTTAGAAAACTTTTTTGGAAGCAATGATTCTTTTAAACATTGATATTGAAAATAAACAAAGTTTCAATAACATTTACAAGTTTGATAAGATTTATATGGAATTAGAATGTTTAATAATTTGATTAATTTAAATAATAAGAAAAGTTACATTAGGTTACGTCAGTTTATTTTTTCTCCAGTTTAGTTTCGGTTAAATTAAATGAAGTATAAAATTACTGTTTGGATACAAAAACGTATTGCGGAATGAAATTCGCGAATCAATTGTTTCAATTGGAGCGGGTGAAGGGGTTTGGTTGGTTTTGGAAGGGATGCGCTAATTCCGGCTGCAAACTTTCGCCTCCACCCCCATAAAAATATCTTAACTGCTCGCACAAACTTATAATTGTTACTTTCGGGGTTTTCAGACCCCGAAATTATCCCGAACCGACATTTCCTTTCCAAACCGCCCTCCCTCTCACGGTATATTTTATCCGCATCTGCATAGAATTCGAATTACATAAATCGTTACAAGCCCATTAAATTAAGTGCAAACTTAAAGCATTTCATCCGCGGCAACTTCCTGCAGAAACCATGTATTTTGGAAGTAGTTAATTGATACAGAATTTACTTGCAAATTTTAATTACAGTTAGAGACAGACAAAATTCAACTCATTAATTTTTTTTTTGCATAATATAAATTGATACATAAATTTAAAAGAAAATACTAAAATAAGAATTAATTAGATTTGTAGAAAAGTACATATTCTCATGTTAAAAACTATATTTTTTTAATGAAGCCAAATTGAACAATTATTTCAAATATAATCTGAAGTCGTCATTAAAATTAGAAGCAACAAATTTACATTGTTTTAACACAAATATAATTAATATAGTTGAAGAATAAATTCAAAGATTTACTTAAAATTGAAAAATTTAAAATTTATAATAATCAATGCGACATTTTATATTAATTGCTTTATAATATTAATTGATTTATACATTAATTAATCGATATTATCAATTAAAAAATGTACGTACATTACACTTATGAATTTTTTTGCAAACATTTTAAGTGAATGAAAGAAATAATCAAGTGGATTAAAGTATTTTCACTTATTGAATCTTCTCACCATTAATTCTATGGACGCGAACGGTGGCTGCATTATGCGGCTTATCTATATCTGGTGGAAAGTAAGTAACTACATTTCGGGTATTAAGGAGATACAGGAGCGAACGAAATCACAGCACCTGATCGTATCATTCGTTTTAGGGGTTGTGATGAAGGAGCGAAGACAAAAAGAAGGGAGGTCGAATATCCGTAGCGCGTGTTCGCTAATATTATTTGAGTAAGACCTGCGGCGAACGAAAAACGAATAAGAAACATAAAATTCCACCCTCATGGTGTAAGAGGATTAAGTTCTCGCTGACAGTGATCCCACACCAATCGCTTCCAACGTTCTGCACACATCAAATGTAAAAGAAAGACTTTGATAAGATTAGCAATAAGACATTTCATTAACACATGCCAATAAATATCAGATTAATTGAAGATGTTTACTAGCTTCAAGTTAAAGTTATAATTAATAAATTCGAAGCAATGCTTTACTTACAATTGAAATTTACAATGTTGTATTTTTAGTTTATTTTTAAATTTTTAATTCATAAAAAAAAATATGGAAATATGAATCAAATAAAGAAAATTTAGTTCAAATATAATTGAATCTGTAAACATTGATTTTGTTAACAACACTAATTGCATTAAGAAAATAAAAAAATATATAAAAACAGCCATAAAATTACATAAAACCAAAAAAAAAAATAAATGTAGAAACGCTATTTTCTACACAATAATTTTTACTAAATTCGGGAATAATAATTTATAAAATTATTCATACTGAAAATACATATGATGATTATTAAATAATCAATAACGATGATATAATCCAACAAATAACAGAACATACAACTTTCATGTTATATAATTCTATTATGGAAACGCTATTTTCTACACAATAATTTTTACTAAATTACGGAATAAAAATTCATAAAATTATTCATACTGAAAATACATATGATGATTATTAAATAATCAATAACGATGATATAATCCAACAAATAACAGAACATACAACTTTCATGTTATAAAATTCTATTATGGAAACGCTATTTTCTACACAATAATTTTTACTAAATTACGGAACAAAAATTCATAAAATTATTCATACTGAAAATACATATGATGATTATCAACGAAATAATCAATAACGATGATATAACAGACAAATAATCCAACAAATAACAGAACATACAACTTTCGTATTATATAAATCTATTATGGAATATTCCCCGTTCGTTGCAAACGACGCAAATTGAATTCACTTCGAACATGTACGACTATTATACAACGCTTTGCTTTATTGTTGAAAAACAAATTTAATACCTACACAATTAGCGTTTCATCCGGCTCTGTCTGCGCATTCAATTCAATTGCTGCAACTCGAATAAGCTTCTTGCGAAATAGAATTTTTATTTGAAGCAATTATTGAATACGTGTACATCGGAAAATATTTGTAAAATACAATTTTCATATATAATACAAAACACTCGATTCGATGTGAGTATTTCCATAAAGTTGTATCAAAAAAGTGGGTATGATTAATAGAAGGCTGTTAAAGGATTTATCTTGAAATCTGACTCGTCTGCTAGATCTGTGTGTAATTATCCGTGAGCTTCGTCCCGAAAGCTTTATATATGTATTGCTGCCTCGGCTCATAAACATTCATGCTGTAAGCTCGTTGCCGGCTGTCCTATAAAGCATTAACCTCATACGAGCATTACTATTTATTAATAGGATGTAGTCTGCACAAATGCATCGCTATACTTAATCTATAAAAAGAGATTAAACACTTAAAGGATATTAGGCGATTACAAATACGACAAATACTTGATTTTATCAAATTATAGTAGGTGTACAAGGAAACAAATAAAGTATGCAAATAAATGAGATGTTATATACATTCAATAAACTATACTTGATAAGTATTGGACATATCCTAGTAGGATTAATTAATAATACTTGATTTTAATAAAACTCTAATCAATGATTACCAAGAGAAAAAAAGCGTTTTTTTTTTTTACAGATATTGATGATGTTCTGAAAAGTTCAAAGAGTGATTTTAGCAAATTGAGGATATTCGTTAAATAACTTAATTATACTTGTACAAGTACTTGGACAATTTGTTACTGCAACTATGGTGTAAAGAGTACAAACAGTGATCTTTCAAAATTGAACTCGATGTAAAAATGTACAAAGACAAATATTACTTGTAAGTAATTGAGACTTCTCTTAGATTAAAATTGATGGACCTGACTTGGTTTTCTCAAGAGTCGAAAGTGTGATCTAATCAATTTGATGATGATGGACAGGAGAATGAAGACAAAATATTTTATTACCCCTTGGTGTATTATAGAAATCGACGAAGGGTGCGTAAAATCTGGAGAGGGAGCTAGTCAATGCAGAAGATTGGTAGTGATTTGTCCGACTGCGCGCTATCTTCCTTCCAGTGGTTCAGTTAATCCGAAAACGTCGGAATTTACGATCAGGTTTTATTGAACGTCGCGACATCATCATCTGATTCCACTAAAGTAAACGAAAACGAAGATCGAGATGTTCCCCAAACGAATACACTTTGGATGAGCTCTGTGGATGACCAATGAACAAATCCTATTAATTAACATCAATTTTCCAAAAAAAAAACTATTGAACTATTGCGATAATTAACAGAATATGAAAATAAATCAATAATTATATGTGCAGTAAGTAATTAGTGTTTCGAGCATTGCAATATGCAATTACGTATTAAATTATTCAGAAAATCTCTTGAATAAAAAAAAATACATATACTGGAAATCGAAGATATAATCCCT
>NW_017095520.1:9615-29646 GCF_001412225.1 Nicrophorus vespilloides
TCCAAATACACACGCTCCGAGCGAAATTCACGTAATAGGATTTGCGCGCGCGATGCGGATGAAATAAAAATTAAACTGTAATGTATATGGAATGGTGGCTTATATAATACAATTGAAAGTTTCCATTGTGCTGAATTACGTAACGCAACTTTTTCGCTGCCGCCGCTCGCCTCATTTCATTTATAATAAGTCTTCCTCTTCGCAAAAAATACTTTGAAATCGGAGAAACCTTAATTCTGTTTTTGCATCAAAAGTTACAAAGAGCAAAATAAATCATTCGTAGTTTGCATTTATAAAAGAAATTTCAAGTTAAGTGGAGAATTCTGTGGTATGTTGAATCAAAACTAGTAATTAACAAATTAATTGTTAATTTTATTAATCATCAATTTTAGTTACTTTTTACAGTATTCTAAAATTACTAGGAATATAATTTTTATTGATGTTGGTGTCACTGTCACAATGACATTACTACTATTGTCTTTCTTATATAACAAATAATTGAAGGTTACGTAAAATATATTGAAAAATGTACTTATGTTTTGTTGCGTGAAAGCAGAACTTCCAATCAAATTTACTTAATGATTTCTCGTAAGTATTTAATTTAAGATTATGTAATGAAAATACATACCCTTGTCTCATAAGAAGAACTAAACTGTCCAATAAACCACCGAAAACGAGCACAAATTTGTAAGTCAATTTTGTTTTTTATTTATTTCCAATAACAAATATCTCCATGGTAACTTAGCATGGGTATACTGGATAATATTTACGTAACCACAATTCATTTTATTTATATTTCAATACAATCTTAATAAAAACACGTATTTTGGCCTATTTAAACAGAATCTTTACTTAAATAATTTTTATTTCCCTCACGTAACATTTATCGTACAAAAAAAAACAAATCCACACCGATTAAACGTGCGCGTTTCCGTTCGTTGCCAACATTTATCTTGTTTATACTGTTGCCAACTGTCAGTAGATCGATCGGAAAATACAAATGGAGTAAACAGAAGAAACAACAGACACGTGTGCAAATAAGACCGTGCAGTGCGTCCCAGAGGTGCAGTTTCGAAATCTCTACCAATATTTATATATGTTCGAGTCGGAATTTCTGGGCAATTTGCGAAAAAACTTTTGCTTCGAGTTATTCACATTTTGTTTGTTTAATTTCTGAAAGGTACAACATTCCGAGCTTAACGAAGAATTCAATTATTTGCGGTCGCAATTAGTGCTGAAGCGAACGTTCTTTTTTATTTCACAAACAATATTTGGAGCGAAATTTCCAATTGTGCTTTGAAATATTTTCGTTGACCACAGAATTGATTCAATTGATTTTGCTTTTACTATTGCCTCTCCTATTTTCAATTGAATTATTGAATGTCCAATATCCACTGTTAATTTATTTTATACAAACAATACTATAGTTTCCATACTCAAATTTTTGGGATTTTGTATCATATTTTCAGTGTTTTATAAGTGAAACGACATTTATTCAACCTAATTTGAATAGAAATTATCTAATTGCATATTTCAATTAATTTAAGTAAATTTCAATCATTTATGTCTGAAGTGTACATTTTTTTATTAGTATTTCATAAATACTAAACCCAATGATAGTTTCAGCTTAGTTTCAGATTAATTTTTAACGTCTAAGCTTGTTAATTTATCAATTCATATTCTGTTTGGTATTTGGATATAGCACGTATTTGGTGGCTGCACATTAAACACCCTGTGTATGTGGGTGTGTATACTAGGGTTTGAGGTTTTCTGGAGATGGCTTGAATAATGTAGGACCCTTTTTCCTTGCATTCGCTCATCCCTCCTCCTCCTCCTCGGCCGCCGCCGCCCTTTCTCTTCCGCAGATATAAATAAAAGATTTGGAAACGCTTGAGCAAACACCGGTGGATGTGTGCCGGGAATATTAAAGCAATAAAAAGCTATTTTGGATACGACGAAGCCAAAGCTGTTTGCGATTCTTCGAACATTTTTTTTGTTTTGTTTGTTTTTGTTTTGTTTGCCGCAGCCGCCTCCAGCAAAAGTTATTTAAATTAGCGAACAATTGAACCCGTGTTCGAACGATTTGTTGCGTAACAGTCGCTGCGAGTGTCACGCGACGCGCAAATCACGATTCCAATTTCACCTAGGCCAACTAATTAAATTGTTTAATCAAAGTGAAATTGTATAAAATTGATACCAAACGTTGCGTTCAAAAACACAAAACACTCCAATTCATGGAGTTCTTTTATTAAATTTACTTGAAATACATTGAGGAAATGTATGAGAAATATTTTCATTTTTCTTGTTAACGAATTGACAAACATGCAGAATGTATATATGCAGAAAAAAAATGTATTTACCCAAGTGGATTTTGCGAAGAGGCGGATAAGTGGAGGCGACCTATATTTTAATATGAATACATGCGGTGCAGAAATATCTGGTTGGCTGAGCAAGATGGGGAGGACAAACAGAAAGAGATGGAACTGTATGAGGAAAAATCGAAGCCACAAACAAAAATGCATGCGGTAAGATTAAGTGCCGAGGAATTCAGAGTCAAACCGCAATAAATTGCGGAGGAACGCCAAAAGCAGCGGACGCGCTTCATCTTCCCACGAAGCCAAACAATTATTCGGGTTTTCTTCCGTCGAAAGAAGTGGATGTATTCGCGATGCAGTGCGGAAGCTGCGGATGGCAGAAGGACTAGACAGAGAAGAGTGAGTATTCCTTTCTGCATTTGCATAGGTATGCGCTGCGGAGGAAGCAACAAGCGTTCGAGGATCGTTACACACGCAGAAAGCCATCCACCGGGTCGAGTGTCCTCGTTGGTGAAGCGGTGAGGAGGAAATGAACAGTCTCTGAGGGGATGGGGGAGTATTTTCACCAACTCGAACGTCCTCGAGACGAGCCCAAGTTTTGCCCAAGAACACTTATCTCCTAATAAGATCCACTCAATTACACCCGGCCTACTGAGAAGGGTTTTCTTAGCATTTTTTTTTTGTCTTGAAGGGAATGACTCTATTTACCCAAATCTTGGAGAACAAGCACAGAAAACGAAGGAAAATCCTGCGAGCAATCAACGAAATATCCCTATTTATAATGATGGGTTTCGAATGTCTCTCCTTATCACATATCTCAAGAAATATCCGAATTTCAACACTTTCCAAATCGAACTTAATCCAATTTAAATGTCGCATACTTCTTTTTTTTCAAGTTAATTTTAAAAACAAAATGTTAAGTAGGCACACTTCAACAGAATTTGATATTTTTCACTAATTTAAAGATTACTATATTTTTTTAAATTTCCTTAAATTGGGCCAATTAGCTAATGAATCAAGTTAATTAACTTATATATCTGATATATAATGTAAATTAGAAGGGCAATTAAAATTATATTAGTAAGATTGTGTATTTAATAAAAAATCTGTGCTTTTCCAAAATGTTTCGTATTGGATTTTTATATTTTTCAGGTAAAAGTATTCAAACATTTTTACGTGAAAAAACAAACATCAGAGTATTTTATTGAATTAGACCAAGTGTATTTATGTTTTTTTTCAATTGATTTTATGCAAAAAACTATCGAAGTAGTTAAATTAAACGTAGAGCATAATCCATGGTTTCTTGCACATCATTATACTTTCCAAAAAATTATGCTCACGATAAATAAATTGGAAACTAAAACACACAGACATACACGCCCAACAAAAAAAATGAGACAGAATAATGTGAAAAAGTTGTCATAAAACTTCCTTGGCATAATAAATTGCAGTTTTATAGTGGGACCGTTTATACGGTGTATAAATTTAAAGGAGTTTTGTGTACTTCCCCGCAAGGACACTTTATGAGGAGAATAACGCGTCTCGCGTGGCCGTTTAGACGCAGATCTACGGCCTCTCGTGTCCCTTCACCACGGTGAAGCATTAACGAACAGCTTCTGCTACACACACAGACAAACACCACTGTTAATTAGAACGGAAGAATTAGGTCATTCTCAATGGAAACGCTATCAAGTTTCTGAAACTCTCGCATTGAAAGCCCAAAATTTCGATGGCAAAGAACCTGATTATTCCTGCTTAATTGCTCAAAGGATGGAAATAATTAATCAGTGAGGAGCTTCGATATCTTTGAATAGAGAGAATTAACTCTGTTCATGATTTAGTAGCTTCGAATTAGTCTTCAAGTGTAATATACTAAAATCAATATAGAACATCTGAAGATTCCTTTAACCAAAATGTTAATTCACTTCAACCGTTTCCAACAGATTTAGATGTTCAGCTATAGTTAAAAAATTTCAAAAATATGTACCCAAAATTATAATTTTCTTAATTAGTGTTTAGTTCCTCGATTAGTCCGACCTAATATTTGCATTATACGAGGTATTTTTCATCTAATAAAATCATTTTTTCTTCAAAAATCAATTGTTGTTCATTTGTACAAAAAATTGTATAGATATAGATAGAAATATTTGATTTATTTTCATTTCGTTCCGCAAATGCATCAACTTCGTTAGCGCAGTCTTCCGCACTTGCAGTTCGGCAAATTGTTATTGTGCGGATTTCGCAGACTAACAACCTGAACCCGTCTATACAGTATACACGCAACGACAATCCTCCCACGTACATTATAATGGACAGGTTATTTTACACGGTGCATCAAGCAACAGTTGCCTCGTAAAATTCATCCCAGTTGCCGCAGAATTTTTTCATACTGCAACAATCGATGAATCAAAACTATACAAAAAATAAAAAAAATTTGTGCTGATGACAATTTTGTTGTCCCGCAGTAAAATTTCAGTATAATTCATAGCAATTATCATTCCAACATATAAAATCAAGATTCTTAATAATGTTACGTAAATATGGATTTTAACAGAAAAAAATTGAATTTATTTTGTTTATAAAGATTTGAGTTTTTAGTGGTTAAGTTATAAAGAATATAATGTAACTTTTAGTCTGAGTGTGCGTATTCCTATTACTTTTTTATACTTTGTTATACAACAATGGATGCGTTGTGGTCAGCATCTTAGTTCAATTATTTTTGTCCGAAGAGAAACCTCAACGAACCAAAAGCAGCCTTTTGAGATCCACGTATCGAAGCGAAAGAGGAAATTCCGTAAAAGCGGAAAACGCTTCAACGGGTTAATTTAATTACTTTTACACAAACGCAAAAGAACACAAATAAAAACAACAAATCCTACAAAATTCCACTCCAAAAATCAAATAATACCAAGTATTTACTTACACATTTCTTTTCTATTCGGTCCACTTTGACTTATGCAACATTATAATTTCAATTATAATTTTAAGTTAATAAAACTAACTTTGAAATTTACTTGAAAAACAAAACAAAATAACAGATTTTGTTTAACGTAAAATCGAAGCTGTTGTCATGGTAACATCAATAAACTTTATAATATTAGTTGAATTGACAAAGTAAAAGCGGTTGTCATGGTGAAATCAATAAACTAGGATTTTCTCCTATATTATATCATTGATTGTGGAAAATAATAAGAAGTTGCTTTGAAACAAAAAAATATGAAGTAGCAGCAGCAATAATTGGAATTGCTTTTATGCAGTATTATGAGAAAAATATTTTCGCATAGAAAAGAAGGCTGAATGTTCGATATAAGCTGCGTGCAGGGGAATCTGAGTAGTCGAAATCAATAAAGTAAAGAAAACATGTTCGGGATTTGGATGGGAACGAGGAGAGGAGAGTCCTTTGATAGGGACGAAGAAAGAAAATAAATAAATAAGAAAAAAAGGTAACGGGAATTTATTTAGCATGAACGTAATTGACTTTGAAAGGAAAAGCAAGTGGATGGTAGGAAGGAAGGAAGCGAGGAGAAGGGAAAATATTCCATGTATAAGAATCTGAGGATGTATAAAAATTGAAGGGAAATGGGAAAAAGAAGCGACTTGATTTTTTTTTTTCTAGTTTCTGTTCGATTCTGATGTTCCATGATAATAAAATATTTTCTAGAGAAATGTTGAGAGAATTTAAGTAAAATAGATGACAAGAAGTATTTGTATTATATTTTAAGGAAAATACTAAAATTTTCACAACAAAAATCTGTATTTAGAGTCGATTCTTCTGTATCAATAAACTGGAAAAATGATAAATTCTATTTATTAAATATGGAAAACGTTGCATAATTTTGTGCAGTGATCAGTGGGAGAGGGTGACATAAATTCGGGTGGGTTGATCATGCGATGCACGGACATTAATTAATAAAGCAATTACCGCGCGCGCCAGTTTAATTAAATCAATATGGACATCCGGTGGCTGCGGAGATCGCACTTCCGGTTTTATCCTGCGATTAAGATAAACAGCGACTACACACTTGGTCGCAGGAATCGAGCGCGGAGCGATAACGGTCCAGACCACCAAGCAATAACAGTGTTTGACCCTCGAGTCGTCTTTCCTGCTGCAGCAGGATAACGCCCTTAAATGCACATTTAAATCCACTGCCGGGGATTACACGGACGTGGACGATTATAATTATGCTTCTATTTTCATCCCTCTCACGTGAGCGAGTGTGTCTGTAATGAGTCCGGGACACGAAAAACAAGCACCGTCGTCTAATTAGCATCTCACGTTGGATGCAGACAAGAAAACAAGTCTTTATGAGTGTTTATATAAGGGATGAATAAGTTAGTATTTATTTGAAACGTAAGTGCGCCACTTTATCATCGTCGTACTCTTCCATTTGGATCATGGAGAGGCCAACTACGCAATGCACAATCTCTTCTACTCTTCTACTCTTCTCTACTTGCCAATTGCAGTTCATTAATATTTCATGTGGATCCACGTTAGGAGGACGATGGAAATGCACGAGGCGGAGTTTAGTAAATGAAGCCTGAAACCTTCTGGTCTTCTCTAAAATCGTCTATTTTTCCCGTTTCGAGCAATTTCCTTTTGCCCTGCTTTCCACGACAGGTTGGACAAAAAGCCGGATATTAACTGCAGGTTAGTTTTACCCACGACACTTGTAACTTCTCTATTTTGTATCAACTCAACGTAATTGGATACACACATATCATCCATTTAACATCCTAAATTTTATTTATTTCTACCTACAAAACTTTACTTACAATTTATCATCTATAATTACAAAATTTCCTTATTCATCATCAATAAGCAATAGATATAAAATATATATAAAATTAACTAATTCAAATGAAGTAACTCTTAATAAACTTCAGCTTAATCTCAACAAAAATTGTATTTTCTTTTTTTGTAAATCCCTGTTATTCATTACGTTTCGAATGCAAAGAATTTAATAAAAATTCAAACTATTCTCAGTAATTCCATTCCACGTTTCCTTTTGTTCCACTCATTTCCTTTTCTTCGTTTCCTTTTTCGTAATTAAAAATGGGCTGTTACGGCAATGAGAGGAAACGGTAGAACAATAGAATTTAATTAACACCGAAGAACAAAAATTCAACTTATTTTTTTTTGTGTTTAAATTCATAGAAAATCCGTTGTGAATATGCACTAATTAAGGATTTCCATTTGTATTGTTTCTTTTTTGTACATAAAAGATTAAGTTTTTAATTTATTTGATGATCATTTCAAATTTCAGATGTTTTTCAATTTTTATATTGAAAATTTCAATTTGAAACAATTAATTAATTGAAGTGGCAAAAAAAATGAAGGCGAACTGAGTGAAATGGACTAGAAAATAAAAATAAATGTTATGAAGTTGGCAGTCCGATGGTCGGTTAATTGAAAAGTTCAACAGGATCTCACTGTTCGTGACACACTAACAAGAAATCAACTTGCCGAGGGCCGGAAAAAAATAAACAAAATCTCGCACTTACATTAAGTTCCACCCTTTTCCTAATTGGATGAAAAATTGCCGAGTATTTCCGATTTTTACACGTTGCACGCACGCACACTCACTTCTTTATATCTATATACAGGGTGGTCCAATTGAACTGCAACTTTTCAGAACGCTGTACTTATTTTATTTGAAATTACGTATATACTACGTATATATTACGTATGAATTCCATTACTGATAACTTTTTTTCCAAAAAACTATGATGAAAATGCTTCCGCAGGGTTGTAAACAATAAAATCAGCTATAATTAGGCGAAATATGGACAAAACGATCCAAAAGTTATAGCAGTTTTAAGTTGGTTGTAGTTCAATTGGTCCACCCTGTATATATTTTCTTTTTTGTCCCTATTTGTTCCCTCCGAACTTCCATACATCAATCTGTCATAAAGTAGATGCATCGATTTTTCGCACGAAAAAAACATTTAACAAAAACACATAAAAGCATACGTTTCATTATTGCGTAACTGTATTAGCTTTTCGTTGACGCAAACTTCGTTGTTTTTTTTTTCTTTTAATTAGTTTGAAAATTATTTTTTGTTTAAATCTTTATTTGCTAGCATTCCCTTGCGAATCGTGCGCATTTAAAAGCGAAGAGAATTATTACGAATCGTATTTTGGTATATGCGTGTGATGTGTGTACATGTTTGTTGGTCCCTCGCGGATTTTCCCTTCTATTTACTTTAATTAAAAATGCAAATTGTAAAAAATAATCCGAGCATGCTTTAAGCGTAATTTCAGAAGGGCACAATTAGATCACGTCTTTCGTTTATAATGAAACAAAAGCGAATACGCAAATACGTGTGAAATAATAATACAAATGTTTATTGTTTATTTTGGAAAACAAATCTTGTTGCTTAAATAAATAATTGTATGAAACTTTCAATTTTTA
The DNA here is from genome assembly GCF_001412225.1 of Nicrophorus vespilloides. Classification (NCBI taxonomy): domain Eukaryota; kingdom Metazoa; phylum Arthropoda; class Insecta; order Coleoptera; family Silphidae; genus Nicrophorus; species Nicrophorus vespilloides. The sequence continues at coordinate 18,344 of NW_017095520.1, forward strand.
ATTATTGATTCAGAAGTTCATATTACTACTTTTTATTTAGTATTTATAGAATTTTGTTGCAATAAATCACATAAAATATACATTTATTTATCCAAAATTTCTATAAAGATTGTAGAATTTATGTGCAAATACAATTAATAGTTTAGTATTTTAATGAATTTATGTAAAACATTTTTTTTTGTATAAGAAATATTTAGAATTGTTGACTCAATTGAGAAGTTTCGTAGATTTAGTGGATGAACTAACATGGTTAATGAATCAATTAATCCTGTTTTCTGTTGGAATTATCCAAAATTAATCGAGTTTTTGCGGGTATTCAAGTGCGCCACTTGGCACTCATCGGTCTCCGTCCAACTGCGGCAAAAGAATCTTTGTTAAAATTTTGCAGGCAAACACAAAGATCCTCGTTAATTAATGTCCTTAAGTGAGGGTGGCGCATTCTTATAAATCGGGCTGCTTATATAAATCACAAATTTCCGGCGAGAAACTTCCGGTTAGTTATTCGCTGCGCCTAATTTTGGAAACGGTCCACAAACACCCACACTCCCCCCCATCGAAAAGTTTCGCGACACAAAAACCGAGCGACCCAATTAACGCAGAGCCCTTTGCGAAGGCTTAATGAACTTATCATCTCGCTTTTCCCCCAAAATTCTAGAGGTTGTTTTTCTTTCTTTTTGTAATGATGATGATGGGAAAGGAGAGAAGAGGATTCCGATCGTGCTGCGTCGTCTTTTAATTGTCGGGTTTGAAGCGGACGCAGATGACGTAACATTGAATAAGAGACACTCACCGATCCTGATGACCGGGGGCAAAGCTCCGACGACCTCCTGCAGACACGCACACAATAACACTGTAATCACAAGAGCCGATCCCATTCTGCAGTTTGGAGACTTAAACTTCGAGGACCGCACGGTTCGAAAGGTCTCCTCAATCTATTCCGACGACGACCGCATTTATCCTGCAAATAAAAGCAAAAGAAAATTACACAAAATAAACAAATGTTATGTTTTTATTTTAATATTTCCTTCTCTGAAATGTTTGTTCATAATTAATACGATCGTAAACACTTAAGCCGAGAAATGTAAAATAATCAATGCATGTTACATAATTAATTCTAATTTAATCAAATTGTATTATAATTGAAATTATAAAGCACTTCCGGCATCGGATTTTAATATATAATTCAGATAATTTCAATCAAAAATCCAATATAAAGGTGTAATCAATTTTGGATTTTAGGTTCTTAAAGGGTAGCAGAAATAGGGTTATAATATTTTTTATCAATAAAAATTTTAATTGCGTATATCATTTCTTTTTTTAATAGAGAATGTGAAATTTAATTTCAGAATGTTGTTCATAATTATCTTTTTTATTGTATATTATACAATATGAATGAAATGTTAAAACATTGCTTTTTCGAGGATTAATTTTTCGTTTGTCAACATTGTCAGCAATGTATGAAAACTCGCTGCATTTCCCAAAGATACGTAACTATCTATTATAGTTTTCGCTATATAGTATCAGCTTTTATATGAATACGACATAATTAAGATAAGAAATTATTGTTAAAAATTAAAAGTAATTTGCAAAAGTTATGCGAAAGTTTCATTACGTGAATTTTTTTGCTCTTTCTTGTTGGAAAAAAGGTAAACGTAATTTGGGTTAATATACAGTGTTTAGCCTGTTTTACCATGAATATTCGGCGAATGCGGAAAGAATACAATTACAAAAAAAAAATTAATTACCGGAAGTCTCGAGTTCGGATTTCTTCTAGCGAGTAGGGATTTGCAATTAATAATGAAACAGTTGAGGAGCGAAAAGGGGGGAGAGAGAGAGGACGACCATTGTTTTAATGCAAATGATTAAATATGGAGGGCGCGCGGTTCTCCGACCTCCCCGAAGACAACATCCATTGTCCCCCCAGCCCCTCTCATTCCCCTCTCGATGCCACAGACCTGCATTATTATTAACGGGCCGCTAATTAATAATTGGTTTATTCATGGGTAAACATCGTGCATTTGCATCCGACAACCAATGATCTTCGTCGGAAACCGGTATAATTAGCATTCAGACGTCGGAGTTTGGAGCGCACGTGTTCTCGAATTCGCAAAAGCAACAATGGCCACGACACGATGATGGTGATAATAATAATATTACCACTAATAATATTGATGCGTCCTTTCAATTTTGGTCTTGAGGACATACAGGCAGACGGACGGACGGACGATTCGAATTGCAGATTATTCGTTATGTTTTCAGGTGTTTGCTTTGGTAGTTTGCTACGGTTGTGTGTGTTTCGTCGCAAGACCCTCAGACTAAACATGACCCAGATCTGCATTCGGCCCTAAACATCAACAGTCCATTCATATATACTGAAAGATACAATACACAATGATGGACCTTCCTAAGTCAACTAAGTAGACTTAGCTTTATCTACTTCTTTTATTATATACATACATTGAATTTAAGAGCTTACATTTCGGTTTGTAATGGAGAATTCCGTGAAACCTAGAATAAACACCATTATGCATATTTACTCTTTACGGGTATTACGGTTTCGGCTTTAATTTGCATTTCCATTATTTAATATGTCGTCCGCAGTTTTCCAGACATTATATAACGTACACGAAATGCTTTTTCGCTATTTCATTATATGAATTTTACGAGAGAATTACTGAAACATGATAAAGGTAACTCATTTAATTCTATACATTTTTATATAATTATAATTAATTCATAAGATATAAAGTGCTATTACTTTGACAGTAAATTATAAGAGATCTATACAGTTTCAGCTTTCGTATGCATATTTCATAATAAATCTGCTTATCGTATTTTTCCAGAAATATGCAAAAACCTAAAGACACTATTCTTTCTACGATTAATTTTCACAACTTTTTACGGTGTATTACAAGAAACCCACAGGGTTCAGAGTGTTGCAAGTAATTTTTTATCATGACTTTAGTTTTGACTTTCATATATATATATTACAGAATTATGTTGTCCTTTGTAGTTTTCGAGAAATAAGAAAATCATAAGTTTTAAATACTTTTTAAATATCTATTGTTATAGGTTTCAAGTGAATATTTCGTAGTTTTAAAGATATTAGGAAAAAATCAGAAACTATTCATTATTGGGACTTACTTTTTTACACAATTTTGACAATAAATTACTAGAAAATCACAAGGTGGTGCAAAAGTAATGTCATAATTTGAATTGGCTGAAATTTTGTTATGAATGAAAAAAAGAAGCTCTGTTTTCATCAAAAGTTTAATTTAAAGTGTAAAATTGGTAAAATTACATACTAATTCACTATATATCTACTATCTACACCATAAATGTCAAAGCACAGTGACATTTGGCGCCATCTTATAAAATGGCAGACAATTCAAATTATGACACTACTTTTGCGCCACCTTCTATATATAATATATATAAATTAAGCAAATTCTAGACACAAAGCATCAACTTTTTTACCGTCTGAAATTTGAAAGTAAATGTCAAGAGACTCACAATGCCCAGTTTTATATTTAATATGCATATTTCAAAACTAATCCTTAAAAAAAAATATCGTAAAAATCGTAATGTGTACAATTTTACAATTATATTTTATTTAATCCCTAAAGTTATAACATTCATATTTCGTAATATGAAATATACAAAAACGAAATTATTTTTGTTACAATTCCAACTTCGATAATGAATCACAACAAAATGGACAAAAATATGACATTTTTTCGACGATGAATTCCACGAGTCCAATTATATAATCTTTTTTGTTGATGCTTTGCAACGCACACTCATTTGGCACGTGGGATTTTGGGGGAGCGCGTGTCTCTCTCATCAGTGGTTTTGACACGTGGACATTTTTACATTTCGTTTTATATATAATTTGTTTTTTGTGTTGTTGAATATATAGCGATAACGCACTTAAAATTCCCGTCCGATCCAATCCAGACGGATTTATTATTCGTCCGCCGCCTCCGGTGAGTGGATTTTTGACAAAAAAAAATGATATTTCGTCTAGTAATTTAATAATTCACGCATAGGAAGTGAAAATAAAAGTAAAATCTCCATTCACCCAAAAATAAAACACAATAAACAGAAATTTAAAAAATCTTATTTAAAATGCAAAATTATAAAGAATATATTTGTGTTACTGCTAACATTACAGTCTTCTTGTAATTTACTGTTAAATTTGTGATCTTGAATCATTTAGTTGGCTTATTTACCGAAAACTACGAAAATATACATACGTGACCTAAAACTTTAGCCAAAACATCAGTGAAATAAGTTTCGTACAAAGTCTTAAATAATCAAGTTTTATATTATTTTGTGAAAATGTGTGTGATATTACAACAATTCCTCAAATAAACTAACATTTTTAATGGTGGAATTCTTTCGGTTCGTTCTGGAAACTTAAGAAAATTGTCATGGATACCTGAAAACTAAAACTTTCCAATAAACCCAAATAAATTAAACATTTTCTCCTCCACTCTTCCAATTCTCTCTTTCTTTTCGTTTCCTGGATTAAGCGAAACCGAATTGCACTTAAAATAATGGGAACGGAAAGTTTTTGGCGGAGTGGACGTAAATCAATTCGCAATAAGGGCACACACATGCACATGCACATTCTGCTCGACCTGGGATTGTGGATGAAGAGAGAGAGAGTAGAGTCCGGTTAATTAAGCTTCGTCCGTGTCGCACATGTACATCTCTCTTTCTCTTATTTGGCCCACATCACTGCTGTATCTCCGAGTTTCCGCCGGAATTCCCCGGTTTCATTAAAAACGCATCTTTCCCGCTTAATTTAGCCGCGTTACGATTTACCTAATCCGATAATCCGGGCATTCACGAGTTCCGCCCTTCGTCCGCATAATTGAAAAAGGGAATTCAACCCTGACTGTTTGTGTGTTCGTGTGTTTTTGTATACGCGACAGAGTGTTACCTTCTTTTCTCATTCCACTTCGCCTCCTGCACCCCAAACAGTATAAAATTGTAAATTGCGTCATCACGAAAGCACACGCAAATTGCTAAAAGAAGAAATTTATACTTTCTTTGCATTTCCTTGTAAATTTGTATTAAAAGAAAACGTATACTGTTAATTTAGGTGTTAAAGAAAGATATGACCTACTTTACCTGTAAGTACTATGGATTTTAGTGTAATTTTGGGTCAAAAAGCAAATATCAATATTTGGATTTCAAAGTGATATAACTTTGATTTCCCATGTACAAAAACAATAAAATCAGATTGAAATGATGTTAAATTCATTAAATTATAAGAATTAATCTATATTTCATGTTAAAAATGATTATTTCGACCCATTTACTTGTGTTTCATTCATGTAGTTACAAATCATATTTTTATATATGTCAAACAGTTTAATAATAGTTTGGAGCTTAAATTGGGACATTAAACAGTATATGCAAGTAATAGACCATCCGTTCGAGAGACAGTTGCCTATCTCAACGAAGATGATCATCATCATCATCATCGTTGCAATTTAAGATTTCGAACTATGCCAAAGTTCTGGCAAGCGGAATTAATCGCGAAATTCAGCGATAAGCTAAAGATATTTACGATGATGATGCTAATCTGGAAGACATTACACGTTAATAAATATCAACGTTTCGTAAAGCAGAAACTTCTTCATGCAAGGTGGTAATTTTTTTTGTCCTTTTAATTCCCTAGAGCAACTTTCGATTCCCCTCTCAGAAATCCGACTTCAACTTGGAAAATATTATAATGCACACTTATCTGCCCGTTCCACTTTGCATAATACGCACATACGTGTACGAATCGAAGAGCGACTTCAGTAGAATATATTTATAGATTGGCTCAACATTAATTCCAATCAAGACATCTTTACGCAAACTTTGGTCGAAGATAATGCATAAGGAGTATTTTGGAAGAACTTTTATCCAATTCCGAACATCCTGTATATTTTTACATAATTTTCATGCATTGAATATATTAGAAAATGAAGCATATACATGTAATAACAACATATACAAATTATGAATGTTTCTGTCCAATTTAACAAAATAATCAATGTAAAAGAAAAATTATATTTGTCAAATTAATGTATATTTTTAATTGGTGTTAATAAAATAAAGGGATTATAATCTTTCAAGTGTAAATTTGTTATATCATCAAAAATAAATTTGTTAGGAAATGCTGCGGTCGTTGCCCTTCGTATCTAAGCGATTATAATCCGCACCAATCATAAAATATGTAATCTAAAAATTAAACCGGAGGAAATTGCGACCCTCGAGAGATGGAAAATGAAAAGTTATTAATGCGTTAATAATTTAAGGAGAGATTAGCAGGCGGCTTTGGAGGAGTCAAGGCAATGATCCAGACGGAGAGAGAGAGAAAGTGTGTCGGCGGTGGTGGAACAGAGATAACGTTTTAAATGAATAATAACTTTTACCGCCGCCGCCGCTCTCAAAATGAGGGCGGCTGTGGTTGCCCCGATTTTTGCCAATTTACTGTCGCCGCAGCAACAATAACGATGCCAACTACGATAATTATGCTACCTAAATCTATATATATATATACATATATCATAAATATATTTATATATTTCAATGTGAACTTCTGGTGTAAATGGAGGCTCTGCCCTGTGTGTCCGGCGCTAATTGAATTTTCCAAATTGAATTTGATATCAGCTGAACGGGTCGGGCGCGTGTGTTCGCTGCATTGTTCACGGCCACTGCGACCAGAGGGACGAAAACAAAAGCAAAAAAAGAAGAGGTAACGAAAAAAAAACAGCAACGAATATAAAACAAAACAACGAGGACAAAAACAATTTGAACAATAGCAATGGAGGACGAAAATACGCCACTGAGTCTACAGCAAGCGCTGTCAAATTTAGACGCAGATTGAATTATCTGCGATTTTATTTGGATTCGTTTATTAACAATTTGTATTCGAAACACGCAAAGTTTTGTAAATGTGATACAAAAAAATGATTTTATTTTTTTTAATTTCTGATCGAAAAATTACTAAAATAATTACTAATTGCACATATTTTTTTTGTTATAATTTTTTTTATTCAAAACACAAAATTATTGCAAATATGAAAAAAAGTTTTGCAAACTATCAAAAAAATTCAAATAAAATATCTGAAGTTGACTGAACTCATACTCATAACTAAATTCTCATTATTTTAATGATAATTTAAAGTTCGTAATAACTAAACTAAAAGTTAAAGTAATTGTAATATATTATTTTTAAGACGTGGATTATTTTGATAATTGTGTTCTCGTTTCGGCAGCTCCGGGTAATAGATAATAAATAAAATGTAGAGGGTAGGTTTAATGGGCAGCAGACGGTATTCAGTTTACGGCTTCGGCTTCGTTTCGTCTATTTGCAAAGGGAGCAAAGCAAGTAAGTAAAGTATAAGGGGATTATTTCGTGCAGCGAGAAGGAATTATTAAATGCAAGGAGGCATTAAGAGCTAAGCACCAGAACGTTATACGACGTAAATATAAGATGATAAGTGATGATGATGATACAATAAAAGTCAAAGAAAAGATTATAGAAATACTTCGCACAGTGCGGGTAATCGGACTCTTTGAAAACGGACTAATCGAGGTATGTAAAGCGCACTTGATTGTAGAAAAAAAGAGAAGAAAAACACTTACTATTTATGTTTATTTTCTTTAATCAAAATTTAAGAATTTTCGAATCTGACTATAAAAAAAAACAGGATTAATCGAAGTCGCGCTATTCGAGGTATTGTTATAAATAAATAAACATAAGAAGTGTATGAAAATGATGATAAAAAAAAGTGTAAGTCAAAGAAAATGGTATAGAAATAGCTCTGATAGTCCGGATAATTGGACTGTTTGAAACCGGACTAATTGAGGAATTAAAAGCATAGTAAAAATAAAACGCACTGTGTAAAGACTGGACTGATCGAAGCCGCACTATGCGAGGTATTACTGTAGATCAATAAACATACATTTCTTTATGCAAATTAAGTCTTAATGAAATTATGATGATAAAAGATTATAAGTCAAAGAAAATTGTATAGAAATACCTCGCATAGTTGCTGTTAATAGGAGTGTTTGAAACCGGACTAATTGAGGAATTAAAAGCGTAGTAAAACGCACTGTATAAAGACTGCGTAAAGAGATAAAAAGAATAATAATTTATGTATAAATAAAAATAATTTTGTGTACTATTGTTTCTCAGAATTTATTTATATTTCATTCAATCAAAATGTAGAAATTTTCTATTCTGACGATACAAATCCGGACTGATTGAAGCCGCACTATGCTAGGTATTACTGTAGATAAATAAATAAAAATAACAAGTGTATGAAAATGAAGTCTAAACGAAATGATCATGATCAAAACGTGTAAGTCAAAGAAAAGAGTATAGAAATATCTCGTATATTTGCTGTTAATCGGACTGTATAAAACCGGACTAATTGAGGAATTAAAGGCGTAGTAAAAATAAACCGCACAGAAAGAGACTTGATCTTGTAAAGAGAGAACAAAAAGCTATAATTTATGTAAAAATAAAAATTATTTTGTATACTATTATTTCTCAGAATTTATAATTTTCGAATCTGACTATAAAAATCCGGACAGATTGAAGCCGCACTATGCGAGGTATTACTGTAGATCAATAAATATATATTTCTTTATACAAATTATAAATAAAAAGTGTAAGTTAAAGAAAATAGTATAGAAATACCTCGCATAGTTGCTGTTAATCGGACTGTTAGAAACCAGACTAATTGAGGAATTAAAAGCGTACTAAAAATAAACAGCACAGAAAGAGACTTGACTGTGTAAAGACAAAACAAAAAGCGATAATTTATGTATAAATAAATATAATTTTCTGTACTATTGTTTTTCAAAATTTATTTATATTTCATTCAATACAAATATAGAAATTTTTGGAATTGATTATAAAAATCCGGACTGATTGAAGCCGCACTATGCTAAGTATTACTGTAGATAGATAAATAATCATAAGAAGTGTATGAAAATTAAGTCTAAACGAAATGATGATGATCAAAAACTGTAAGTCAAAGTCAAAAGTGTATAGAAATAACTCGCATAGTGCTTGAAACCGGACTAATCGATGAATTAAATGCGTACTAAAAATCAAAATAATTTTGTTTTTCAGAAACTACGTTTTTTTTTAAATTTATACTCGTAAATCGAAATTAAAAAGTTAATTAAATAATCAACAATTTTAATTAATTTAATTATCGAAACAGGGATTTGTAATTAGATTGTAGAAAAAAAAAACTTATAAATTTGTAAATTAATGATCTATTTGATATGTTTAATATTTAATTAATTATATAATTAATTAATTTACAAAAAAAAAGAAATGTGTGTATGTGACATATACACATATATATGCGAGTCCGGTGGGATGAGTTGACAACCCGTGAGGAATAATTCTAGTACGTTGCGGTTTTCGCCAACGTGATTTATCGCCCAATTACCGAACTATCCCCTCGATGGCCGGATTGCCGCAACCACACCTACTCCACTTTCTTCGTTTTCCACGACGCAATTATCCTGGAAATTTATCATTTCATTCGACGATCGTTCTTCGTCAACTGTTGTTTTGTCTCTGTTTTACATTATTATTATTATTCTTTTTTGTTATCGTGTCCTTCCTGAAGTCATAAATATATAATATTATATAAGGCGATGCAAATTTCCTCCCATTTGATATGGTAATACGTTCATGTCGAGAGTGAGCGCACCGCCAGAATTTTTAGTAGGCTTAAACGATCAAAAAATATTATACGACACAGTGGATTCGAGCGGAAGAACGGAAGACGAAGAGAACGAATGAAAAAAGAAATAAGAAGAAAAATTAGTTGGTCGAGTCGCGCAGGAAGACATCGAAAAGTCCGTGAGATTTCGAAAAGTACGGAAAGTAAGTTTGAACTTACAAAAAAAAAAAGTATAGTTTCATAGTAGTTTATTATCATATGTTGTTTTTTTGTTTTAAAATTACCTAAAAGAAGTAGAAGTATAGTAATATAATTTTAATCACTTAATAATATCTAAGCTTCTTGTCACAATTATGTTTCTTGTATAATAAATAAAATTTGAATAATTTGTAAAAAAAATTGATTTAATGTTAGCAAGCATTCTTGGATAATTGATAAAATATTAAAAATTTGTTTTTAAATCATAAATTAATTTAGTAAAAGAAACATATTACTAAAAATAAGCTATAATTAATAAGGAAATGTTAATTTCTTAATTAATTTGAAATGCTAAAGTATATATTTTTTTTATTTCAATAGTTTCTGAATTATTTTCTATAACATTAATTAATGTAGTAAACGAAAAACCATTACACACAATTACTAGCTTTTTATAATTAATTATCGTTTTGGAATTGTAAAAGTAACTTGGAAATATTATTTGCAGTACAAAGAAATGTAATAATTTGTAGCTCAATCTCATAGTCAATGAAGATTTTGGAAATAGTGATCGTTTACTAATTAACTAAGTAGTTCCAAAATGTTTGTATGTTATAGATTGAAATATACAAATTATACAAAGGTTCCAATCAAAATGCCTAAGAAATATTATTAGGTCTTCATGGATCTTCATATAGATAGGGTCGAGGATACAAAACCAACATTTAGTAGGCTGACAAACACAAACAGGCCACAAACAGGCTGAAGCGTTGCAAACCACTAGATTTAGTATATAGATTTAAGTAATTATTAATGTTCAAATCATCATAATGGTAACTATCCACTGGGAAAGATAATCTATTATAAACCGTGATCTTTAATTTACTCAATACTCACATTGATGAACAGATTGTGAATAAAATTATACGACATAAAACAAAACAGATTGAAATATATGTGAAATAATAACATTTTATTTTAATTTTGAAAATGTTTACTCTTCATTACTCGAATTATATAATAAATGTGCGATTTCTCAAATATGAAATATTTTTTCCTTTTTATTTACAATGTGTCCAATTCCAAGAAATGTATTAAATGTATGAATTTCTTGATCTTTTTATGTAACAATACTTTAATTAATCTACGATCCGTTTTGATTACTTAAAAAATGTATCCTGAAGTTTATTTTAAATATTAAATGAAGCAATAATTGATATTTTCTAATATTGATGAATTGATGAACTAATACAGAAGATAATACAAATATAATTTTTTTTGAAAATGTTTACTCTTCATTACTTGAATTATATAATAAATGTGCGATTTCTCAAATATGTAATATTTTTTCCTTTTTATTTACAATGTGTCCAATTCCAAGAATTGTAT
>NW_017095520.1:29668-30333 GCF_001412225.1 Nicrophorus vespilloides
AAATGTATCCTGAAGTTTATTTTATATATTAAATGAAGCAATAATTGATATTTTCTAATATTGATGAACTAATACAGAAGATAATACAAATATAAAATTTGTTGGTATCATCTATAAAGACATATTGTTGTCATGAATAGAGAGATACGAAATTCTGATTAATACGTGCACATTAAAGATGTGAAACTGCGATTTTGGTGCAACGGGAAATACGTTCGTTCGGTAAACAGTTCGAGCACGAAAATGATGGCAGCGTTGTGAGCAATATTTGCGATATACGTCGGACGGATCGCACTGCACGAACGCACCACCGCATTACATAATATTATGTGCGGATCGCACATATGCATTGCATCATCATAGTAAATGCATGACCCGAAACCGTTCATTTGCTGCACCTATACGCGTATTCAAATTTTGGCGATAATTTCCAATTATACAATTGTAATTGCGAATTACGAATTGTTTGCATTTTGGAATGCAAAAAGAACAACTAACTTGTTAATTTAAATATCTAACGAGCATTTCGCATAACGAGTGACGACGAGAAGATTATGTATACAAATTATGTGTATTTTAGAATATATTAACCATCTTCGATTTTCTTTGTCATCTTTGTTTAAAGCGGACTAAACTTTGCAAATATAATTTGTGTTTGCTGTAAA
>NW_017095520.1:30339-61606 GCF_001412225.1 Nicrophorus vespilloides
TTATTATAATATATAAACACACTATGTTCGCTTTGTTATATAAACAAATATTAAAAGTATAGAGAGACTTCCAGCAAGTCCCCGAATTGATACAAGAAATGTAAACAAATATAAATTCACTTCACCGTGTGTGAATTGGAAAACAGTTCCTAATGTTAGTGGTCATTCTAGTTGCATCTTAGTGTTGTTTGTGATCACAACATTTCCAAACTTGTGTTCAGACATGTTATTTGTGTTTTTTTTTGTGCAAAATTTAATAACATTTGCATGTCTCCGAATAAAAAGCAAAAGTATAAAAAGAACCATAGAAATGAAAAGCAAAATCATTAAAAATCGAGACCAAGTTATACTTATTGTTCTCATTATCATAATTTACATTAGTTTATATGAGAAAACGTGTTTCGCTATACGAATATTTCACTATACGAATAAAAATCTGGTAATTTTGGAACTAATTAAACTCGTTAAGCGAAGTATATTATTAATATTTCGATTTAAACTAAATCTATGTTTATTTTTTTTTGATTAAAGTTGGTTTGTATTATTGTATGTTGAAATAATATATTATTAATGTTTTAATTGAAACTAAATCCGTGTGCAGTAATATTTATGCCTGCACTTCAACTATAACTGTTATGCTTGTGACCCGGCGCATCCACCAAATCTACAAAGTATTAATAAATCATATTGTGTAGGAGATTAATACAAAGGATTATAATTGCTACTATATTATTTATTGACAATAAAACATTGAGTAAATACTTTACATAATTACTAAAATTTATAATATTTTCAGGAATTAAAGTAATGTTAAATGAAGGATATAAACTAAACAATTATTGTGTTTTAATAAACGTAAAACGATAGTTAAGCAGCGTATGTTGAAGATAATACAGTTATGTTGGGAAATGCAAGACTTTTATTAATCCATAAATTCTTAAAATATCTTTTATATTACAATTAAATTACTTATATTTAATTATTATGATTTGATCAGTAGTTTAACAAGCTGTTAAACTGTCGTGTCCCGGGATTAAGAAATCTCTGATTGGTCGGCCATGACGAAACAATGGAAACGTTAAATGCTCAAAACTAGTACTGTGAATTTTGTTTGGAAAATGTAATTTCTCAAAAACTCAAGTTCTTTTAATTAAATGTTAAAATTACGTTCTCAAAATGCTAAGTAACATTTTCTATTTTTTTCACTACCAAATTTCTACTGATCATTTCATCAACAGTTTAACAGATAGTTAAATAATGGAAACGTTAAATGCTCAAAACTAGTATTGCGTAATTTTGGTTGATTACTACACAGCTTCTGCGTACAAATGTATACACAAATGGACAATGCTGAGTCTACTTTTTTGAAAGGGTAACGCAAATAATTGCGTTACACAAACAATAATCTGGTATTTTTCCGGCGTCGAAACACTAGCGGTACGCTATGTAAATAAATAGCGACCGTATAATGAGTTGCCATGGTAATAATATTGACGATGTAATTGATGACCTTTTTGCGCAAACAAAAACGGGTTCTGGCAATTAAATCAAATTAATTGTAGCAGCCTGTGAAACACGTGTAATGAACCGACAAATGAACGCAGATCTGTTCAAACTTTTTATTACTTCTCTCATTTTAAACTCTGTTCCTTTTCATTTCAAACTATTTCGGTACTGTTAAATGTTAATAGAAAAAACCCCAGTGATTTAGTTGAGCACCGTTTCGTGAGGTGTGGCGTAGAGTTTTCACGGCGTCAAACCGTAAATTGTAATTCTATGACATTTCACGTGCGAGTGCGCGCCACACCTAGGTTGTAGAAATTTCAGGAGTTCTCGCAGTCTCTCACATAGTTTTCCCCTCCATGGATTGATAAAACGATAAGGATAAGGCTGCACTTAATTTCCTTTCTTCTTTGCCTTCGAGCGAGCAAAATGTGTGCCAATACATGTATAGTATACATAGCTTTGTTCCTTTCTGATTTTGAAGGCATACAAATTAATTGGACGGAAGTCGAGCAGTCTTGTGGTCATAGGGACTTTGCAGACACTATTGTTAGAGTTTCTGCTGGATAAGTTGAATATCCTTGCGGATCGGACGGGCGTGTAAACGCGACATGAGGAAATTAGATTTTTAGTGCAAACAGAGAGAAGAGGATCGACTTTTTAACTCTGTCAGCTTATCCGATTTAACTTCCATCCAAGAACTAAACGAAAACAAATATTCCGGATGCTTTCTTCTCTGATAGACAAAGTTCGATCATCTACATACTCATCTATCTATTGAAAACCTAATAGATTCGATGAAATTTGACAAATCAATCAATCAATATGTAAATTATAAATTAAATAACAATAGTTTTACTAATATTTTCTTGTTACAGATTTTTATATTAAACTATGAAAACTTTTGAATTCTTAGAACTTCTATTGTCAAATATAAAATTGTCTACATATTAGTCCATTTGACAATTTTTAGTCCATAGTTTAATTTTCTGTTAAAAGATGCAAATTTTTAAATCTCAGAACTTCTATTATGCATTTCACTATAAAATTTTCTAAACATTTGTTCACTTTTCTAATTTAAATTTTCTGTTAAATGATAGAAATTTTTAAATTTTCAAACTTTTATTGTGCATTTCACTATAAAATTGTTTAAAAATTTGCCCACATGTCTAATTTCAAACAATTTTTCAATTTTCTGATAAATGATGGAAATTTTTAAATTTTCTAAATATTTGTCCACTTGTCAATTTTTAGTCTATAGTTTAATTTTCTATTAAACTAGGAAAATTTTTGAATTCTTAAAACTAGTATTGTGCATTTCACTATAAAATTATCTAAACATTTGTTCACTTGTCTAATTTATATTTTCTGTTAAATGATGGAAATTTTTAAATTTTCAAACTTTTATTGTGCATTTCACTATAAAATTGTTTAAAAATTTGTCCACTTGTCTAATTTCAATCAATTTTTCAATTTTCTGTTAAATGATGGAAATTTTTAAGTTCTCAAACTTGAATTGTGCATTTTTTTATAAAATTTTCTAAATATTTGTCCACTTGTCAATTTTTAATCCATAGTTTAATTTTCTGTTAAATGATGCAATTTTTTTAAATCTCAGAACTTCTATTGTGCATTTCACTATAAAATTGTTTAAATATTTGTCCATTTGTCTAATTTCAATCGATCTTTAAATTTTCTGTTAAATGATGGAAATTTTCAAACTTTTGTTGTGCATTTTACTATAAAATTGTTTAAATATTTGTCCATTTGTCTAATTTCATTCGATATTTCAATATTCTGTTAAATGATGCAAATATTTGAATTCCCAAAACTTCTACTGTCTATTTCAGTATAAAATTGTCTATACATATGTTTGTCCACTTTTCAACTTTCAATCGTTAATTTAATTTACTATTAAACGATGTAAATTTCTGTTAAAAACAATGTAATTTTCCAAATTATGAATGAAAGAACAATAGTTTCACTTAGATTTAACAATTACTTAAACTTCATCAACAATTTTCTCCAATTATAAAAAAAACAAAAAGCATTTAATTACTTTTTTAATAAACCAACAACGAAATCGCCAAATTCGTTGAACAATTGTTATAAAACCAATAAATGTTTTATGGAAATATTGAAAATTTTTATCATATAAATATTGTAATTGAAAAATAGTAATAATCGCTAAAATTATTAAATTTTTTGCATATTTACATTTTCGGGCTTTAAATTGTTTCAATACATTTACAAAGTTTAATGAATTTCATCGGATTTTTGTGCAAACAAATATAAATATTTAAACGATGTTCGAAACAATGATTAATAATGATTGTTCATTTTCTACATATATATTTTCAGTCAAATTTTTAGTAATATAGAAGTTACTTGTCATTTGACGCGTATTGTTTGATTTAATACATTTTACTAGAATTTACTTGACTAACAGTATTTATTGCCATTAAGACAAGTATTTTAAGTACTCTTATTTTGAACATTTAACGAGTAGATTTTTCTTAATTAATGTATATGCCTTCATTGCAAGTATTTTGAGCTGTTACTTGTATAATTTATTATATTAATTACTCTAATTTTGTTTAAATTTATAAAAAATAAAGATTTCAAATCGAACAAGAAATTGCTCAAGTACTTTTACACATTTATTTTTACATTAATATACTTGTACCATTTGTCTCCAGTATTTTGAATTACTTCAAAGGAATAATATAACGTAACTTTATCAGTCGCCGAGTTTTCGCGTATCCATACTTCACAGGGCACTGACCGCGTATTCGCTTATAAACCATTGAAAAGTTAACATAATATTTCAAGTAAATTAGATTCGACAAGTAATTTACCAAGTACATTTATACTTTGTGAAAGTACTATAAATTTCCCAATTCATATTAGCACAGATACTTTAAATAATGCGTATGTGCCTTAATATATTATTAATTAATTTCAGGAAAAGGTCAACACGTTAATTGAACACAAAATGTATATTAATTTTTTGATTAAAACTGAATTGATTTTAATTAAACGTAAAGGGTGAAAGGCACATTTTCTACCTGCGTTCAATACATTTAATCCTGCAGACTTGACATTTTGTTTGTTAATTTCCCTCTGTCTCTGTGTTTTTTTTCTTCAACCTTTTTTGTTTTCACAAAGTTTTCCTCTTTCCACTGGAAGGGGATCGTCGTTGGCATTGCGCACTCGTCGCGGTGATTAATTAACGAAGCGACGCTCAAATAAATGAATTCCTGCGGGAGAAAACGGTCGTAATGACACAAAAAAAAATATATATATAAAGAAAATAATGTAGAATGAAACTTCGTTTTTCGTTTTTTTTTTCGCCATCTACGATGCTTCTGCCGTTTCGAGACGCCTTAGCGTGTGAATTATGAAGTTCGAGGGACGGGTTGGAAGAGATGCGAGAAGCCGAGGCTCCAATATTTTTTTTTGTGTTTGATTTACTTACTTGAATTAATGTTGCAACACGAGACTTTCTGATTTATTATGGATCGAGCGGATTTTACGAGGGTTTATGTAACAGTCACTTCCGTCTAATCACTTTGCGAGAGCAACATTAATTGATTTACTCACACCATCCTCCGAACCCTCGGCCTTACACATAAAAGCGCAATTTGTGCGCGCCTCCTCAATTCCACGGTCCATAAAATCCATAAGTAATGAAATTTTCTAATTTTTTCAATTTTCTAATTTATCAATATATCAATCTAACAAAAGTTTGCTTAGTTGGCTTTAATATATTTGTTTCTGAAAAAAAAAGTCGTTTCTCAATTTGTTAAAATCTAACGATATTTGATGTCAAATTTCAAGAAGATCGGTAAGAATGGATAGGAGAAAATGCAAGATTAGTGATGTAATGTTGGTAGAAATTCCACCATCAACACTGCAAAAAATTGTTTTGCCATTCTCTATGGATTTCGACGTTAACTCAAGCCTATGCAAATTTACCAGGAATGTCAAAATGCATATGGTTTGAATGCATCATCACTTATGACCATTTCCAAGTGGTTTTTAAGATTCCAAAACCGGGCATTTTTCAGTTGAAGACGAATCTCGTGATGGTCGCCCGAAATCTTTCACCCACGACACAAATGTAGCCCTGGTGAAGACAAAAATTGACGAAGATCCAAGAATGACACAGAAAATGGTAGGTGATGGGCTTGAATACCATGGTTGTA
This sequence comes from Nicrophorus vespilloides, assembly GCF_001412225.1. Taxonomy (NCBI): domain Eukaryota; kingdom Metazoa; phylum Arthropoda; class Insecta; order Coleoptera; family Silphidae; genus Nicrophorus; species Nicrophorus vespilloides. The sequence goes on from NW_017095520.1 coordinate 36,051, forward strand.
TCGAAAATATGAAGTCATCATTTAGGCTACTCGAAGAAATCCACACGATTGGTTCCACGAAGTTTAAATGACGACCGAAAGAAGAAAAATTTTAAAATTTAGAATCTAGCACTTTTAGGAAAATAGTAACAGTTGATGAATCTTGGTTTTCTTAGACCCAACGTATTAAGTGGACATTCTTTAAAATAATTCAGGACTTGAGTATTAGTTCTCCTCTTGAATTTTTCAATTTGCTATTTTGTTCAATTTCTCAACAGATTATTTTTCAATTAGTTATTTGCTAAAAGCACAAAAATCAAACAAATTTTTATTATTGCAAAATTTATAACACATTTTTCATTAATTTTCAATCCGTTATTAACATAAAATAATAATTTTTAATCAATTTTTATTGTTCAATTTTTCATTATATATTTAATTTGTTCTATCTTTAAAAAATTGCATAGTTTTGTTGAATTTCGCTGCATTTCACAAGATAATTAAGTCCTTAAATAAAATTCCAATTAAAAGAAAAAAAAATCATGAAAACTTAAACATTTTTTCTTTTGCAACGAAGAAAATTCAACGCTTCTTGAATAGAGTTTTTCTCTAGTATAAGATATTGGAGAGATGCGACGAGCCGCGAAATATAATGGATTCATTCAAAAATATTTCACAATTCGTTCCTCCGCTTCTTCCATCCATTTTTTTTTTATTTTCTACCTCTTCGTCCATTGTACTTGCATCCCCCACAAAAACTTCTTATATATTTCTTATAATTTTTTTCCCTTCCAACTGAATTGCTCATTTCTTGTACGGCATTAACTCCATTAAATTGCGGCCACTTTTAACTCTGCACGGTAGGAGGGGAGGTCTGATGAAGTCCATTAGAACGTTCCGAATTAAATCGACCGCCGGGATGCCAATTCCCATTCCGAACGTTTCCACTATTGAAGTTTTAAACTGGATCGTTAAATGCCAGGTTGTTACACTAATCGATGTCAACGGGCGCTTGAATAAATGGAACTCCAATTCCACTCTCTCTTTGTTTCGTCTGTTGACTAAATTAGATGAAGGAAATATAATATGATCCAATCCAATCCGTAGAGGCAAAATATGATTGCATATTGGATCGATGATGCAATGGATTAATGAGTTTTCATTGAAGGATGAGAAGCTTAGTTATAGTTATAGCAGAAGATTAATTTGTATTTATCGCTCGTATCGTGATGAAAATTTCACTCACAAAACAAAGATTACAGAGTGGAATCCACTTTATTGTGGATTCGCTAAATTAACTTATCGATATAACGCAAGAAGAAGCTTATTAACAAACATCTATTTGCGTTATTTTATTACTTAGTCTATAGTTAATCGGTGCACGAAATTTCATAGAAATCGCTTGAGCAGTTTAACAGATACGAATTATTTTGTAAATGTGGTATTATTTATTGTATTAGATGTATACTTATTATAATATTAAACGTTTCCTATCTGTACTTAAAATCCACAATTTATATCAATCATGTGAAACTGTGAAGGAATCAATTTTTTTTCTCTCTTGTCTCGTCAAACGAATGCCTTTATCCCTGCGAAATTTACCGCCTGTACTCAAATAAGTGGAAGACGTCAGAAGGAGTCATATAAATGACACGCGAACAAGTTTAAAGGAGGCTGTGAGCGAGTGAGTGAGTAAGGGAGAGCTGAGCATGTACTTTGTGTAATGGAATGTCGAGCGAATCTAATACAGCAGGAAGTCCTTATGATATTCAATAGGTAAGGCGATTTCTGTTCGTGTTTCTATTTTACACAAAGATCTCTTAGGTTACGCTATTGATTCCGAGGGATTTAGCGTAATCCGAGTAAGGATTAATGCGGCGATTAGGCTGTGAACAATTCACTAGATCCGCGCAATAAATCGCTCTCGGCTTACATCGTATTTTCATGTAAATTAACATCATTTCAAACGTGCAATAGAATCTGTAGAAATAACTTTCGAAAACCGTAAAATGAATGTTATTAGACGTTCTTTGGTTTTATAATGTTTGTATGTTAATTGCTTTATGAAAAATTCTAGTTTTTAGGTTTAAATACAGAAAATATTCAAATTATTTAAACATTAAACAATTTTCGGAACGCTCTAACACACAACTGGTTTCATTAAACACAAAACTGTCAAATAACTTTTTTGAAAGCGTTATGTCGACTTTAAGTTGCAGTATAGAATGTCAAGATGCAACGTATACATCTTGAGATATGGCTCACTAAAGCCATCTAACGAAAAACGCTCAGAACTTTTTTACTTCATCCAATATTTGTAATTTTCTAACAAATTAATTTTTTCTTCATATTTTTCATTAACTTACAAAGTTTAAAATATTCTAGTTCTTCGGTATCTAATGAAATAATAGAAAATAAACGAATGAAATTTAGCCAATTTTAAATTTCATTAATTTGTATGTTTACTTCTTGTTATCAAATTGTAAAGGTAAAGTCTAATTAAATCGTTCTTCAATTTTGTTACCTACTTCATTAATGTGTCTGTTTTAAAGGTTTTCTATGTCGAATGGTAAAGTTTTTATGAAAATACTCGTATTTTTTAAAGAGAAAACTAATAAAATTAAGTTGTTCCTCAATTTTGTTTCAATTTTTTCGTTAATTGCATCATATTTTTCATAAATATATGTACTTAAGTATTCAAGGTTTTCTACGTCGAATGGTATTTATTGTATTTTTTTTGAAGAATACACTTGTAATTTTTATACAGAAAACTAATAAAATCAAGTTTTTCTTCAGTTTTGTTATCTGCATTAAATTTATCATTAATTTGTGTGGATTGGAAAATAGTAGGTTTTTGGTGTTAAATTGTAACAAAATTAAGAAAAATCTTGTAATTTTTAAATAAAAAAAACTAATACTCATTTCATTCAATGTTGAACATTAGCTGAATCATAATATTACTTAATTTAAGTAGTTACAAAACATTCCGTTTTTTTTTTTCTCTCTCTTTTGATGTAAAGTGGAGATGTAAAGCCGCGTTGCAAATGCATCCGCGTAGTATATAGAAGGAAAGTGACCCATTTGCTTGTTACCTGCGACCCGTAAATCCCGCACCAGACATAAAGGTTTGCAATATCAGAGTTGGCTTGCCCTGTAAATAAGGCTTCCTTCCCCCACATCCTCCAACCAACATTCCCATCCTTCTCCCACACGAAACACCCGCACACTTCTTTCTCTCTCTCTCTCGTAACCACGTGCCCTCCGGTTGTTTGTGGCCATGGCTGCATAATACATGCCATAATCTCGGCCATATACGTTATCCGGAAAACCCATCCAAGTTTGTTTATATTTTTGACTTTCGTTTGTTTCGTTACATCAGAACCATCCGAAAATAATAAAAGAGAAAGAGAGGTACAAATGGAAAGCTTCAATTAAATACATCAAATGAATAAAATATAATATAACAAAAACAGACCAAATCAAATATATTTGATTCGTTTGTGATTTGCACGATGCGTGCAATTCAATTAATTTATTTTTATTACAATAATGCATGCATTCTGCAAGTAATTTTTAATAAAATTTTATTCAATAGCCTTTTCCAGCAGTTTCATTTAATTTTCGTTTTTATTTTTATACTATTGTATATTATATTTTTGTGATTTTATTTGTTATTATATAATAATTCTATATGCGTTGTGGTGAAAATATCAAATTGGAATAATTAAAGCGTGTTTTCATTATTTCATTTTACCATGTAAATTATTTCATTTTGCAAAGTTTATGTAATTAATTACAAACAATTATTCATTTTGGACGTTCGATTTTTAGTATTTCATCATTTTGTTTATAAATTATAACATAACAAACTTTTTACAGTACTTTATTTATGGAATTTATTAATTATCAAAAGTTACTTGATTTCTATTATTTATTTGTCTACAAATTATAGCAGTAAAATGTACAAATTTGCTTTGATTAGAATGGAAAGAACAATTCTATTGTAATTTGTGAAATAATTGTTTAAAATTTATGAATTATTAACAATTAATAGTTTCAATTGTGAAATTTATTCATTTATATTGTTCAATTTTTACATTCTGTATTTTTAATTTGCGAAAAAGAACAAAACTTGCAATTTGAATAATGAATACAGTTATGGAAATATTCAAGTTATCAATAAGATTTGAAAGTAAGATTCGCATTCACTTGCATTGTTTCAATTTCTTCTGCTGGATGTTTCAACTTCTTCTATTATTATCATTTCCGTTTTTTTTTTTGTTTCTTTTCTTTTGTTTTAAGCTCCCCCCAACAGCGGAAATGATAATGCAAATAAAGGCAGGCGAAATTATTGTTGGTCCCCGGCGCCAAACGAAACTAAAGCAAATTTATAAAAGGTATTTTCCTTTATGCACAAAGCTTCGCCGACTTTCTCGCTTACATTTCTCTCTCTCTCATTCTTTCACATTCCTTTTTGTATATCTGCGTCTCTCTCTCTCAAACTCACACTTTTAAACCCTCGACGAAAGCGAAAACGAGACAAAGCAATTTAAAATTGCGCCATTGTTTCAACGGGGAATCCCCTCGTTACCGGTCGCCGCCACCCGCGTTTGTCCTTCGCGTTTAAATACGTACACACACTAATATACTCACCCAAATACAGACACACTCACAGAAAAAAAAAGAAGAAATAAAAACTGTTTCGGACGACGGGCAAAAACTAAACATCTCTCTCTCTGTATGATTATTATTATTATATAACTCGCAGTTTTCGCCAGAACACGCGACGCTCTTTTTGCCGTAACCCCGACATGAATTATGTAACGGCTGTGCGAATTGTTCGTGCACTTTTGGAAATGCATGCTCTAAATTTTTTTAGTTTGTAGTGGATAGATGCACGAATTTGCATGAAGATACCTTTATCTATATGATAAAAACGAATTTGATCGATTGAGAGGATGGAATCATTGATCAAAGGCAATTTCTATTAGAGTTAAAACAATCATTACCCAATTTTGGGTGATGACTATGTTAACTAAACATATGATTTTTTTAATCAAATTTTATATGATTTTCATCCAAATATTATTCAAATTAACTACATAGTTATAATTAAGGATTTTTGTGTATAAGTAATATTTAAAAACATTATTTCTTACACAAAAACTAAAAGAATTTTTTAAATTTTTTTTTAATAAACTTTGAACTTAATACACTTTTTTTTTAAAAGAACCAATGATAGTCGTCAACTATTCGCTTTTTATAACAAAATGATGAAAACTTCATTTCTGTAATAAAATACAAGTTTTTTTTTGTAAATTTAATAAGTATTTAGATAATTGATGTATTTATTGAAATCAATAAATCTTTTCGCATCTTTTTTATTTAGTGGCCTTGCTTTGATGTTATGTATACCCGGTATTGGTTTTGTTGGCATTTTGTCGGACATCTAATACCCGGCGCATCCACCATAAAAATCATAATTCAAATAAAATTTAGGATATATTTTGTTATTGTAATATTCTTTCAATTTATTTTTACATTATAACCTTTTATTCTCCTTATTAATACAGTGAACATTCAATATAGTCATCACCTGAGAAAATTCGAGTTTTTAAAAAGTTTGAATAAAATTGTTATTACAAATTAATGCTGATAATTGCTTAATCTCAGTATATTTTTTAAATGGACAAAGTATATAGCTTATAAGTGAATAACTAAGATTTTAAAACGCTATTATTTCTGATATCTTACACGAAAAAAAAGTAAAAGAAATATTTCAAGGGACTGAGAGGAAGGACGTGGATTACAGCGAAAGCAATAAATTACGTAATCCTGTTACGATGAAACGCGCTAGATTATTTCGCTAAGCAGGACAAAATTCAATAAATATAAACGAATTCATTTAATAAAAAATACTATAAATAAAGTAAAAGTATCAAAAATTTTGGTTGATCAGAAAATGAATTAAGAAGTATTAAACATTTGTTATAATGTTCATCAAATTTTATTTAAAAAAAAATTGAATGAAACACAAATGAAATGCTTTGAAAGAAACAAGCAGAAAATGATAATAGAAAATAAAAATTGTCGCGTTTTGTAAACATTTTGCAAGAAACGAGTTTTTAATTTTCCGTTTTTTTTTATTATTTTTAATTGAATAAATGAGGGAAAGCGCGGATTTTTTTTTCCACTCCTAATTGGCGTCTCTTTCTCCCCCGTTTTTCCCCCAAAAGACCTTCCCTTTTTTGCGTCCTCCCTCCGTCCCTTGTCTTCTGCGTATGATGCCGCATAAAGTTGGGAGCTCTTTCGTTATTTCCTTCATTATAATTAGATTTAAAGTAAAAAAAAAACAACAATCCGGGCTAATTGCTCTAATTGCGAACGAACTTGGAATAATCTTAATTTACAAATTAGAAGTCTCTGTCTTGTTTGATTTTACTCAAAACTCTGCAACTTTCCATTATTTACATTTTTTTTTATTTACACATTTTCTAATTTATTAATTTATTTCATATAATTTATATCTAAATAAAGACAACATTCACTTTATATTAAGTATAGACAAGATCTAAGAAATAAATTCCTTTGCACTTATACATATTATTAATTCTAATTAATATTTTATGAATTTAGTTATTTTTTCACAAACTTCAGAGTAATCTTATCAGTATTACATAATGTACATTGTTTATTATGTATGAATCATGATTTTTATTTTCAATTTTAAATTACACAAATTTTCGTTCATGCACTCCATAACGTTTGTAGCCTAAATATTTCGATTTATTTATGTACTTAAGTGCAGATAAACTAACAATTCGTTAAGATCACGTTTGCTTTTGATCCGATAACGAACAAAATTTTGAGAGAGCAAATCGACCGTAAATTGTCATTAAGTTTTATTCTTGCTATTTTTTATATTGTTCCTGCTTCTGTTTACAAAGGATAACGATTCGAAAGGATTTCGGTATTGTTGGACGAATTTTCCTATAGTCGTGCGGTGCGTCGCAATCCGCTTAAATAAAATATAATGTAGGAAGTTTTACGTTCATTTCGCTGAGCCGGATTGGCAAACAACAAGAAAAACTAAGAATTTGTTGTTTACAAATAGATACTTGATTCAATGTACATATTTACGTTTTAATTGTCTCGTTCATTCATCATCTTTTTTGCATTATCCGCTGTGGATTAGGCAATGAACGATGCGTCAATTAGCGATCGAATTATCTTTCCGTTTTGCAACGTTTCCGGAGAACGTTCGCAATTTAATTATCAATGCCGGTGCGAAAAATTAAAGGTGCTAATTGAATTGGCAAGTCGCCTCGTGCACTCGAACACCAACATCATCCCTACACTTTCCGCAGCCAGCGTTCGGACCTACATCCATCCCGGTCGCACCTGCGCTCATCTTTCACTAGCATTGAACTTCAACACCTGGCCGAACTAATTGAATGAAAGAGTGCACCACTCCACTTCACTCCACTCGAGAACTTTAAATCCAGTTTCGTGTTTTAGTTCCACCATTACGCGTAGCGAGAACTCATCCCTTCAAACACACACCCAACACACACACACAGAAAAAAAATCGATCCGCAGTTTGCATCAAATGTTTGCTCATCTAAATTTAAAAGTGATTCATCTTTCATTTAGACTTTTATATCAACATATTACATACCTATTTTGTTACTTCACAAATAAGATCCTGCAGGCAAACCTAATATTAGAAGATTTCATTACTTATCCTAAACCTAAGCAAACTTATGAACTTAATCTCACTATTAACTAATAAATAACCTAATCTCAGAAAATTTAATATTTCCTTTGAACTTAATATTTATACTTGAACATAACTTATTTTAATCATACTAAAACTTTAATAAACTCTACTTTAACATAATCTAATCCTACTATATCCTAACAAACATATATCTAAATTAGAAACTAAATCTTAGAGTATATTTAGTAAAAAATGTAAATAAAACATCAATTTTTATTAACGAAACTCCTGATAATTATACACCAATTCAATATAACCAAACCTAAATAATCTTTACCCAACTTAACCTAATCCTACTATAAATTCCCAATATAGTTCCAATCATAACTTAACACTACTATCAGCTAACTTTACTTCTCTTAACCAAGTCATAGTCCAAACCTAATACTAGTATAATTTACGAATTATATAATATCCGAATTTAAACATAACCCTACTACAATCTAACCTCACTTATATTTACCGAATCACAACTTAATGTAATCCTACTTTAACATACTAATCATATATAGCCTATCCACACTATAAGCTTACCTAACTTATCTTAACCGAATCATAGCCAACCCTAATCTTACCAAATAAATCACATCCGATTCATAATCAACTATAACATAACCTAACTTATCTTCACCAAATCATAACCTACTGCAACAAAATCATATTGTAAACTAACCTGATCAAACTCAACCTTATCAACCCCATCAAATCCAATAGAAATTAATATGTCTTTAAGAAATCTAATTTTTCAATTAATTTGTAAGTAAAGTAAGCAACAAAAATAATCGTTTAGAATTTGCGAATTTATTTAAAAGAAAATTGTTTAGAAATTAATATAACGAAACGGTGAACAATAAAAGCCAATCTGTTTGAAGCTTTAAAACTGCAGTGGAAATCGCGCTCAGCTTTCCTCTCGACAATTTCCAATCGGAATTAGAATTCTTGCATCTGGCAGATTAAAATTTAAATCGCTCTGTCTCAAATATCCTCTGATTATTATTATATAATAGTTTTTTTTTATTCATCTCTTTCATTCGTCTGTTTGCACTTTAGCTGTGATGAAACCATATATACGAACTTTTTTTTTGTCAGCTTTTTTACGTGCGTGTGAATGTTTGCGTGCACTTCTAGCGCGTTGCACGTCACCCCTTTTTGTAATTCAAATGGTAATCATTCGCATATGTGTGCCGACGCGGAATTTTCATCCGTTCAATGGAAATCAAATTTGAGTATCTTTGTTACCACCCTTGACATTCTATTTTAAATTGTAAATTTTTGCCTCGCATTGTGAACTTTTTTTTTGTTTTTTTTTTGTTATTTCCGCACGTTGCGTTTCCTCGACTCATTCAAATGCTGCGAATAGCATTTTTTTATGTGTATGTGTGTTGTTAGTCTATGTGTACTATTTAAATATAAATTTTTCGATTTTTCGAACATATCACATATAAAACCGAAATCTTTCTCAGAATCATCAAAAATAAAGAGAAATCGCTATTTTTTTGCGATTTATTTGATGAGGGATGGAAAAATATGACACGTATATAGACTTCGTCCGTGATTGAATATTCTTTTCATATCCTTGTCACTGGATTATGAAACGTCCGAATGTTCACGTGCATTATACATTTATTTATCTCTTTCTGAATGTAACTTTACCCATTTAATTCCTGCAAATATCTAATAAACAAATATTTTACTCAAGATATTTAAAATAATTTTACCTGAAATACAGTTTGAAATCTTAATTTTGTCTATTCATCATCATCCACTGCTAAACATAGCCCTCTTTTAATTGTTTCCAATTCTCGCTGTCTTAAGCCTATTGGATCCAATTTTTACAATTATTTACTTACATTTTTTTTGTTATAATCATCAAAATATCTTCAAAATATATACTTAAATTAAAATCATCTACTTTATAATAAAATTCTTGTCGACTTTCATAAAATTCAAGTCGTCGTCGACTTCTTAAAACTTATTTAACGAATGCATTTAATTGGTGCTTCAGATGTGGTCTTGCTTAGTTTGTTTTGTCCCGAATGTATCGATTCGGTATGATCACCGTGGTCCGGGTCACCAGTTTCTGGGCTTCAGTGGAAAACCACCACCAATTAGGACGGTGAATTGAGTTAGTCAGGTTTGCGACCGCCGCAAGCACCAAGACTATAATTAATAACACCGACTTCATTCCGGACCCAATTACCTACCAGATAACGATGATGAATTCGAAAAAAAAAAACTATAATCAATAATCTCAATTAACAATAAAAAAAATCTATATAGCAATTAGTGTAATCATAATTACAATTAGATTAACTCTTAAGTACCACGGATGGGTCAGAGTGACCCATGCAGCTTTCAGTAGAATATTTTTCAACTAAATTATCTCATAGTAGTGTAAATCTCAGCTACGAACTGTAATCAAATTTTGCATCAAACAATTGAACATGTTATTTAATATTATTTATTTACTTTTCATTTATTTGCTAACATTTATTACTTCATTAATTGTTTTTGCTTGCGCTAAATTAAATTTCGTTACAGATTGAGTACGAAACAAAACAACAACAACAACAAAAACAGAATACCAACGAAACGGTGCAAAACAAAAGCGTTTGATGTAAACATTTGTTCGCTTTTACTTTGTTTGGTTTCACGTGTTATTTCTCATTTTTTGTCGCTATTTTATTGCAGTTTTTGTCCATGTGAAATATTTTTCTAATTCTATTTACTTACCAATTCCTATTCCTTTTTGTTAATTATAATTTTGTAATGAAATTAACAAATGTGAATTTATATTTATTTCGAGTTTTCAAATAAATTATATTAATTTCATGTTGAAATTAACCAATTTGCAATTACATTATTTTTGAATTATTCATTTAATTAATGTGTACATGTAATTACATTATTTAATAATCAATAATTATTTTTGAATGAAAAATCCTACAGTTAATTGTAATAATCAAGTAATTATTATATTTTTATTATTAAATTCATATTAATTATTAATAATATTAAAATTATAAAAATTAGAAAGAAATAATTTGAACTTTCAATAAAATTAAAAATTCTTTAATGTAAAATTAATTACCTTGTAAATTGTCCAACAAAAAAGAAGTACCAAGTATTAACTAACACACAGTGCACTCATGAAACTGATAACTAAATTACTTTGAACACTTTCGTGGAGTTTCCTTCGTCGACGTTTACGAACAGACGCGCGCGCGTGCGACTTCCTGTTCTGAGTAGGCGTCGGTCGGACGTCGCGTGATTGCACACAGACCGGCGTCGCCCGTGTCACTGGAATTGTGCGGGCGTCGCGACGCCTCCGCCGCGCAAACTTTGCGCGCGGCGCGTCTCCATTCGAGACGCGCACCAACCGAGAGAATTTATAAAAAAAAAATAACTTAGAACTGTTTTCTTCCTTCTCTACTCTCTTCGAAATCTAATGTAATTCCAAAAAAAAAGTATAATTACTCGAATCCCGAAGGTTCAATTTCGGTTTCACCGGTGCAGTTTTCTCTGTAATTTGCAGCAGCCAATTTGCATACACCTTGCGGGCCCAAGTTCCCATCCTTTCTATTCGGGCTGCAGCAATATTAGTCCCCTAATTAAGAATTCCTGTATGCCGTCTTCTCCAGTCCCGAGGATCCTTTCGAAATGGTAAACTCCGACTTCGGCGTCTGAATTTACAAATAGAAGCCCTTTCCTTTCCATCCACTCCAAACGGGCGTAACTATTAACTTTCAGTGCCTAATAGGAAGCTCCTTTCCGTACGCTCCAATTTTCGATATGCGCTTGGAAGTGCTACCATTCCGACCGGCGATGTTACCTTTATTAAGACACACTCCGCATCCGAATTCATTTTCCTACAGTTAGACGCTCATTTCACCTTCTTTATATGCATCCCACCTCTCATTACTGAACGCAAACGATCTTTACAAAACTTAAATGTATGCACTTATTCCACAAATGCGCAGGAACAAATCTAAACTCAAAACTCACCATTCCCATTCATTATTTACTTCAATTGTAGTCTTCAAATGCACTTGACAAGTAGTACATTCTAAAACCTGTCATTGTGACGTTTGTAACGTCAAAAAAATATATACAATATTCTAATTGTTTTTAGAAATTAACGCAACAAAATTTAAATAAATACAAATCACTAACCTTTTCCTTCAACTTTTCTTCAAATTATTGTCATTAATCGAAACAATTATCGCACTTAACTATAAAATTTTGTAATAGCACCGTTCTCAAGGATTGTCACCCAATGACAGTATTAGTAACAATTGTTTTTGAACAATCACCAACTTTGAAAACAAAAACATGAAATTATTGTTAGCTAATTTAATACCAATATAATTATTAATTAACTATAAAAATCACAGACATCGATGATTTTTTTGCTTTATCATCTATTAAAATTATAATCAGAAATCAATGAATTATCGTTTTTTTTATCATCATTTAATATAACTGTCATCAAAAGACACTATTAAAAATTGTATTACCAACTACAAAAATGAATGTCAGTATTGACAGATTGTTAAATAATTAAACTACTTCTTGTTTCCATATACATTTGATTTTTGGAAGCACATTATTAACAATGTACATATAACTAATGAACGTTGCTTCTTAGATGATGAGTTGCGGTACAGGATGCAACGGAGTAAATCAACGACAGATCCTCCAGTTTCTCTCCGCTCGCACCATCACTTCCTCGAATCCCTTTAAGCTGAACCACTCAGTTCGAAGTCCTCCCAAGGATTCAGAGGACATCCTCAGGGTGTGTCGGATCCTTCCTACAAAACAAACGAAATTTCGTGGTCGCATCCTCATTCCAAGTGTTTAACATCTATCAACAATTCTATTAAACGTAAATTTTAATTTTCTTAAAAGATTAAAAGATCTTACGAAGATGATAGAATTGATGGTCTCGCAGGGACATAAGCAAATGCGATTATATTGTAATTAGGACACATAATAGTATGTAACATTATCAGTTACAAGCTCGTATTACATAAAGTCCTTAGTAATTACTGTGTCGTGCACATCTTACGCATAATCTATGTGCAAATGTAACCACTACTTGAAAATAATACCATTGATTAATTTAATTCATTAAGTTAAGATTAAGGGCGCCGGTTCGAATCCTGGTCAAGCCAGGCCCTTTGTGAGCCCTCTCGGTACTTGCAGCAATAGAGCCAAGTCGATGGACAAAGACATTGTTAAGGATAACATCAATATACTACTGAAGTTAACCATCATCATATATTTTTTATTTGATAAAAAATTATATATCCATGAAGTGAATGTTTGAACATCATAAAAATGTATTTTCACTTTATACAGTATAATTAGTTTCACTAATTTAGAGTAAATGCGAATTTCCATTAGCGCTACAAAAGCCTTCTCAATTCTATTAGCAATATTCACTGTGCTTCAAAGGCCATTGATCATTACAGTATCGATCTCGAGGGCGCAATTTACCCAACCCCGTGAATTTTGTGCGTATGCGTATCCTTTTGTACAACTCATGTTAATCAAGTGTTATTTCATAAATTATTAAACGTAGACTAAACAAGATGTTGTTAAATAATTTATTAAGCTTATGAATAAAGTTGTAATGCAGCAATACCTCGAATAGTCCGGATTTAAAATTTCAAAATACAACAGAGAAATAGTACAAATTTATTTGTTAATTTAATTCAAAATAAATGTTATTATAAACTATTTTTTTAATTAATTATTAAATAATGAGCATAAAATAATTTAGTAATGTTTTAATGATGCAAATTGATGGAATTTTTTTGATTTAATACTACGTGTTTGTTAGTCATACCAACTTCACTGCCATTGGATTATGTAATAATAAATAGAAGTTGGTACACCTGTAATAATGTATGTCTCATAATAAGTACAATGTTGAGGTAGCTTTTTTATAGAATGTGAATTTTGTTGATTGATTAATGCAAACGTTTTGTAAAGTTTTAATTGCGATAAACAAAGTGGGTCGAATATGAGACGGGTGGTTTCGGTTGCCAGAGGAGCGATTTTATTCCACGTTTATTGGGGAAAGTTGGATAGTTGCTTTGCAGTCGGTATAAATATGTTTGGAAGAGGACTGAGATAGTGGGACAGACACACACAAACATATATAGACTTGCTGTGAAATAGAATGAGGGAGATGTGAGGATTTTAATCTGGCTGCGAGCGAAGCCAGCCGGAAGCGAGCAGCAAATAAATTCTTATTTAGTTCTTTGTTCCAATTCGTAGCGCCGTTTTGCCGGAGGATCATTTTTGCTTTGGGCGATATGGGGAATATAGGAAAGAGGAGAGATCGACTCTTGAGGGATGAAATTTGGTGAAAGGTAGTCCTCTTCGGTCGGGAAGTACGTAAGTTGTTGCATAAACCTCCGAACCAGGCCGACGAACTTTGCAAGATACAACAATTATACACACACTCAAACACACAACTTTATCCGACCTCCCTCCCGGCGAACCATAACCCTCTCGCCATCCCCCGTTTTGTTGTAGTGGCAGCAATGAAGACGGCGGTGGCAACAGCAAAGACCTGTTTATTAAATGTTTCGTTAACTAAATTTCTGCAGTCCCCAACGACATCACCAAACCAGCACGTGGAATGTTATTATTATTGTTTCTGTTGCGATTATTCCTTTGCACCCCATTCCCAATGGTTTCCTTTGAATCACCATCCAAAACATCCATTTACACTCTACATATACCGACAATGTGACAATATCTTCAAGGATTCATATCTTAACCTGCAACTGTTAATATACTGATTTAGGTACACTCATAAAGTCAAATTGACTGGCTACGTAATTAGATCATTCTCTAGAAGGCCGAGAATTATTACTAATTATATCTAAATCTACACCTAATCTAAATCTAAAATAAGAAAAAGTAGCAAAGTAGTCAAACTTATATCATCAAATACAAATACATTCCCTGTAAATATGTCTGGAACATTGTAAACTAACTGGTTTATTTCTAATTATGCAATAATGCGAAACTTTTCTATTCTTTTTAACAGGATAAGTATTTACTACTTACGGTCAAATTGACCTGAAGAAAGCACAACTATATAAAGTTCACCGCAATTCACATAGATTTAAAAAAAAAATAAAAAGGTTAAATTGACCGGAAAGTTTAAATAATTAATATTTTACATCATATTATAAGAGCATGTAAAAACTACAGTTGTAAAATGCGAACAAATCAAATGTAAACCGATTTTTAAGTAATAAAATAGAGTAGGCGTAAGAAAACAAAACGTAACCTTAATTAAAATTGACATAATAAAAGGTAATTTAATAACCTAAACCTAACCTGTTTTAGGTTAGGTTATAACATTTTAAGTAAGCTAAACGAATTTACAATAAATTTGTTTCAATTAATATCAACCAGACAATGAGACTTAATAATTCAAACGATTGTAATCAATGTAATAATTACATATAATTTGTATTATCCGCTTACGTAATTTAGAATTCTGCGTAATACCTAATTATATTTGACTTTGTTTGTCGACGTTCGCTGCTAATTAAATTAATCCGGAAACGGAACGTTCATTATTTTTTTTTTTTAAATGTCCCGCCAACCGAGCGAAAACCCCACATGCAAAGCCACCCACAACGATATATATATATATATATTAAATTTTTTATCCCAGTTAGCTGGGCACAACGTTATGTGATTAATGGAGCAGCTAAGCCGTAACGCACACTCGCCGAAATTACCAAATGCTTTCGTCCTAATTAATTCCGCTCAGCATATTATTTACCTGGCTGGATGATAAAAAAAAAACTGCAAAAGAAAAACCAACCTTTTAATTGTGTATTGATTTGAATTTTTTAAAAAGTTTACAGATATTTTGCCAAATTTCTATATAAATATGTGTACTTTGGAGAGATAGAAAATATATAATAAAAAAAAGAAACTGGTTTATATAAAGCCGTTTTTAGTTTAATTGCTATTTATAATTAAAGTGCTCTCGGTCGTTGTATGCGATATGTTTGAAGTGGGGCTTATTTAGAGCAGTTTTACCGAAAGTAGTTTGCGTTAAATATTAATTAAAATAATAGAGAGACGAAGCGAAAGAGAACAACTGTAGATTAGGACAGAGGGAGAGAAAGAGATTCACTCTGCGCCTCTCATTGTTTTGCTATAAGCAAAAATCCTTAATTAAGACCGTGAAACGTAATCCGGTCTATGTTTCGGCTGAGCCCACCTCTCCGAAGTTTGCCTTTTTGATTTAGACCCCTGAAAGTTTCACCTGAAAAGCGACTCGCAACTCAGCATCCCTCTAAAATTACACAAACATTCTGAAGCTCTACTGCACTCCTCCTCATCCTCATACAACTTTACTTTTATTAATTGTTATAGTTTGCATTCGCGAAATAATTTTATAAATATCTTCTGAAACTTGTTATTTCCTAAACTTTCCATATCCTCAACTTCCATTTATTATTCCTACTTTATTTTAATTAATAGAAATTCAAAAGAATTCTTAATAGGAATCATCAAGAAATTTAATAAAATGTTATTAATTTTCCATTATAAATTTTCATAATTCATACTGAAAATTGATGCGTTCCTGTTTTCCAAATTAAATTTCATAAAAAAAAGTATGGAAATGAATGCATCAAGGAAATGAATATTCTCGAGGAGAATGGATGAGTGTACTTAAATATATAATTTTTTTTCTTTCTTCCCATCTTCTCGTTCCTATTGCGTTTTAATGTGATTTTAAGAGACGGCCTCTTCTGCCTGTATTTGTTCCATCCGCGTTTCCTTAATCAAATTTTATCTGCTGCACACTTTCGAAGGTTTCAAATTATTACCTCCGGAATTGAAGAATCCGACGCAATTTTTCACTTAGAAATTGTGTAATCAATACGACAGACATTCGAGAAGATCAAGGCAAAAGGAAGATAATTTCCTACCTTTCATTAATTTCTTTGCTATATATATTCAAAATTAAATTACAAAAAAAAAATTGTCATTTAAAAATGAAATATTGTAATTTGTTTTCAAATTACTTTATATTCTTAATGAATTAATGTGTATTATTAATCTATATTTAGAAAGTAAATTATCAATATAAAAATATAGTCTATGTTTTGGCTTTCAAATTTGAAGTAATTTAATATTAATATGTGTAAAAGTTGTTGCTCTCATACATTTTAATGTATATTTCGACAACGAACTTAGTTAAAGTTAAGATTAAGTGAGAATATTAAAGCTGAATGATTGATTTCAGAATATTTCTTAAAACTGTGTTTATTTGGACAACCAATCTTGTCTCAATTAGTACTAAATGAGCTGAATATCATATGCATATGGAAGGTGAATAATTATGGAATATAGAACTTCAAAAATTAAGCCTGAAAACTTCTAAAATTAATGTATTTATATATTTCTGTATATTTCGACAGCTATAGAAAATGAATATGCATATTAATAGTGAATGTTTGAATAAGTTTTGAAATTATTAAAATATAAAAGTTGAATTAATGCAAATTTGAATACAAGATTTCAATCAAGTATTTCGCTTATAAAAAAGTAGTGTTTCAAATTAACAAACTTCTTTTCTCAGTTGTTGAGAATTCACTTTGTAAATTGCCAAGGTAAGACATGAAAAGGATGAATCTCTAGTGGTTCGGGATAAATCCTCCGTAACCCCGATTTTCTTTCGCAAAACCCCTTAAGAACTGAACGGCTTTAATACACCTCCGATAATTTGCAAACGAGTCGGTTAGTCGACATCCGGCCACCCTTTCCTTTCGCGCCCTCCGGGGCTTTTTCCCGTGGCCTTTAATAAATTACCAAAGCAATCTTAATGTAGCCAGTTCCCCAACCGCATTTCCCTCTCCGCGAAATCTGAAGAGCTTTTCCTATTGACAAGCGCCGCATTGTTATCTCACAACCCTCTTCGCGAATGATGACGATGATAATAATAATAATACATTATTTCCATTCCGTCAGGAATAAAGAGGGAAACTTGAGGAGAAACTTTGCGGCGGCAGCGAGAGTTCAACTTTAATTAAGAAGCCGCAAACGATTTGCTGAATAATTGAAATTTAATTTAACGTAACCATTCTTTCTTTTTTTTTGCATTGATTTAACACTTGCAAATACTCACCTTGACATGAACCAAAAAGTAATTTCGTTATATGTATATGAAAATGTTATTTATAAAAAATAAAGCAGGAAAGATTTCGTTGTATAGGAGACGAGACGGCTTTGGAAACTTTTTTTCTCTAGTTCTTCCTCTCGTAGCCCTCTTTTATACGTCTGGTTTTCGTACAGCTATAATGATCATACGAAAGTCCTCGAAAAAGGAAACGGCAAAGGGAACACAACAGATTCTATGCACACGTGCTTTCCTTTCTTCGGCATTCAAATAATTGTGTGACAATTTGCCATTACTGTGTATGCGCGTGCTCTAATCACAATGGATATGAGTATCTCCTGAAGATTCACAACTACTTCTGATTTAATGAATAAAATGAAATATGCTATAATTCTCTTCCAGATCATCAATAGCCCTTTGAAGCAGTTGACTTATTGATTTATGATATTTATATTATTGTATTGAGTTTTTTTTTTTGTAATTTTACTGTTTCATTAAATATTATTATTTGTTATGTAAAATTGAAATCATAGAAATTTTTGTTTTTGTTTATATACAAAGTTTAATACGTTTTGATTCGTTCATACAACAACTAATGTAATAGCAAATTCATTAAATGGTATTCAGATTTAATTTTCATCAAGTTAGAATGTAAATTACAAGAATTCTATCTGCATTTCTTAATTAATCAGCTTTAATAAGCTTATTTAATATTAATTGAATCAACATTGCTTTATCTATTAAAGACAAAATTGTAAAAGAAAATATATAAATGCAATAATTTTAGGAAATGTTCTGGATTTCTCAATTATTGAGCTTTAATACGCTCACTTAACGTCAACTTTAAGTACATTTGTTATTATGGTATGAAGATATTGCTTTGAGCTAAATATGTTGCTATGGAAACTTCTTTACGTAACAAACTGAACTGTCAGAGTAAACTGTCAGTTGATGGAAACAAAACGTAATCGTTGTATTATTAAGCAAGCCTTAAATTAATGGTCGACATGGAAGTGCACCCTATGCTCAAGGGTCAAAGGACGAGATGCGAAGTTTCGACCCTTTGGCCCAGTGTTGGCGGTGACCGCCTCCGAACGCAGTCGTCGCCGGCGGCGGCTGACGTTTTCTTGCTTTGCCTCCTTGATTTACGGCCTCCGACGTCCGTCGTCGCCGTCGCCGCAGTTACGCAACTCGCATCCGTCATTGGAGACGACGGCGGCGGCAGCAGCAGCAGCAGCAGCGTCGTCGCCCGCAGTCATATACAAATTCCGGACTCGCTTTATTCGCCTCACTCGTTGCCTGCGCCACCCCCGCAGCTATATTACAACTACACCCCTATTGTCGTCCACGAAATGTGCACAATGCCTTTCATTGTCTGCCGCCTTCGAGTCCCCCCAAAACTGGATGCATTTAATTTGGAATCGAGACGGAAAATTTCGGAATTTCATTTAACATTAATTATATCCATCTCTATGCAACACTGCAAACAATAAAATGTATTATGCAACCGGTTGACAATTTGGATTAGTGCAAGAGCTTTATTAGGTAATAACAAACATTGATTCTGTTAGAGTCTGAGGCTCGGATTTCCAACTATCTCCATCTAACTAAATCTTGGTCTCTGTGCGAGTGTATGTATGTATGTATGTCTGGCAAGTTGATCCTATTAGAATGGTTGTGATTTATTAATTAGATTGGAGTTTAATTAAGTTCCACGCGCGACGGTGCAGAGATTAGGAGCAGTCGTATTTCCGGATGGGCGCAGGTTGATGAAGTGCGAGTAAGAGGGTGGCGGCAGGACGGAAAAGGGGTTTTGGAGGGAATCGAAGCAAACCGCAAACGGCCAAGCGATTCCCGTGTTGTACATAATGTTCCGAGTCCATTATAGTGCTTCACCGGAACCGACCGCCTCCAGGGCCAAAATATTTTCAACTCGCCCAAAATCTCTGCCAAATTATGCAGAAAATATCATCATCGATATTTACACATAAAAGCATTCGTAATTCTACTAACACAAACATCAGTTTACTAAATTCAATAAAAAAAAATTATAAATATTATAATTGAAATATTTACAGTAAATAAACTAGTTTTTAAATGTATTTAACTATTTATAATGAATTAGGTTTTAAAAAATATGTCAAATAAAATTTGGATAGATTCATTTATTTTTAACTTTATTTACAGTAAATATATTTTTTTTTATAATCTATTCTAACTTATGTCATATTAGGTTAAGTTTCTAACCTAACCCAATTTGATAGTTAGTTTAGAAGTTTTATCAAATTAGGTTAGAGTTGAGATTAGAAAATATGTCAAATTAAATATGACTGCATTATATTCTAACCTAATTTGATAGTTAATTTAGAAGTTTTATCAAATTAGGTTAGAGTTGAAATTAGAACATATGTCATATTAAAAATGGCTACATTAAGTTCTAACCTAATTTTATAATCAGCTTAGTACTTATGTGAAATTAGGTTATGTTAAATTCATTTTTTTTTTAAATGAAATCATATATTAATTTCAATTTAAATATAGGTTAGATTAAGTGCTAATCTGATATAAATTTACAGATGGGTTATAATTTATGTCAAATTAAATTAGATTAAGATCTAACCTAACCTAACCTAATTTAATAGTTGGTTTAGAACTTACAACAAATTAGATTAGGTTAGATTAAAGGCTGAGCTAACCTAATGTGACATAAGTTAAAAATAATTAATATAATTAATTGAAACCTTTAACATTAACTATAGAAAACTGTAGCAATAAAGAATGTTATTTTTTTTTAAATTTTCAAATAAACGATTCATTCAATATATGGAAAAGACATTAAAAAGTAGTTACGGCTGCAATTGCGTATCGATTTCCATTAGCTCAAATTAGATTAGTCGTAATTGAATTTCGTCGACCCAGATTGAAGGATAAAAAAAAAGCGTACACACACCACGCTTTTCAACACTGAATCCACCTGGAAATCAATTATAAAATATTTATTTTTAGAAAAAATAATTGAATTCACTAATAATTTCTTATTAAATTGGATTTAAATTAATAATTTGTAATTGTATATGTTGTAATTTAAAATTTAACAAAAAATTCTCTATTGATCCCGGCGAATCCACCATAATACGTTATAAGTTAATTTACATTTTAAATTAATTTGCATGTGATTTCATGAGGATTTTCAATTGAAAAATTGCAAGAGTTTATGGTGGGTCCAATTTTTTGCTAATGTTAGTTTTTTAATACAATAAAGTTACGTAAACAAAGCAATGCGAGTAAACATTTATTTTACTATTTCTTTGGTTTCTTTGGTGAACATTTGTTGGAAACTGCGGAACGAAAGAAAAAGCAATAGAAAAGTGAGTTGTTTTTTTTCTTTTCTTTTTCGAGACCTTCGAAAGTTTGCAGACACGCCGATAGGAACCGCAACAGCAGTAGAATAAAACGCCTTCTGTTTTCTTTATTATTTGGATTGATCTTGTTTTCGGTTTACGTTCTTGCGCGCATAGAATGAACGCTTAAAACCGTAAAAGCATTCATTTGCCAGAAATCACGTATTTCGAATATTCAGGATTTGGTTTGCATCGGGAAATAAAGAATATAGAAGTAATGTACGTGTAGAACGGGGAAACAAATATGGAGAGAAAACAAAGAAGTGCATTCGGACGCATTCCGCGTTAATCGGTTTAATGATAATGCTCACACGAGCCTTCCGCTCCCCCAAGGGAATAATAGGATTTAGGGCGGACGCGGATTATAGTTTTCTCTGCTAGTGTAGAGAGACCCTTCTTTTTTTTATTCGGATTGCTTTTTGCACTTTTCGTGGATGGTTTTTTTTTCTGTTTTTGTTTCCTGTGAGGACAGCTAATATATGTTTGCGCCCTTTCGCGCCGAAAGGGCAGACCTTGTAGAAAGGGACGGTTTTAAAGTCCAAACAATATTACCATTACCGTCGCAAATATTTGCGTTGCAAACAACGAAAAGGAAGGGAAATAAAGAGGAGCTCTCGTGGATTGTTGGCCGGCATTGATTTTGGCCTTCACGCAAACGTTTCGAATGCGGAAAACCGATTCATGCCCGAATTCCCAAACTAGGACATATCATTAATCATACTTACTACATTATTAGCAGAATTTAGCATGCAAATCTGCTGTGCACAATCGCATCGCAAATCCAGACATCGATGATTGGAATTACTCAATCAAATCGAAAAATTGCATTTCCAAATTACTTGATCAAAACGCTGTTACTCGCGCGGCGTCTGTGAGACGTCAACCTTAACTTAAACAGGAAAGGTAGGGCCACCCCAATCTTTGTGGTTTTATAATATAATCACGAAATTAAACACAATATCAAAGCGATACAAAAAAATTATTGAATTTTCAATAAAATTAATGAAACAATTAATAAATTTGCAAAAGTAATTAATAGTTTATGGATTAGGATAAAAGGTTTACAACGGTTTTCACCGTGTACAGTAACAATTTGCATAGAATTTCATGCGAAACTCATTATTGCCGCTCTGTTTACGCGGTTTAATCCTTGTTTTGTTGGTTTAGGATTGGCGTTAATAAGTTTTTGGAAGGTGTCGTCCCTGTTTGAGCAGCGTCTCCA
The DNA here is from genome assembly GCF_001412225.1 of Nicrophorus vespilloides. NCBI lineage: Eukaryota > Metazoa > Arthropoda > Insecta > Coleoptera > Silphidae > Nicrophorus > Nicrophorus vespilloides. Next base: position 58,601 of record NW_017095520.1, read on the forward strand.
GCATTTACTCCACCAAATACCCTGATTTATAATTGATAAACTTACGTATCTAAATGTATTCACATTACAAAGAACAATATTTTGCAGCAGTGTTTTATATAAATATTAAATTAAGAGTAGTTGGTTTTCGTGAAATTAACAAATTGTGTATATTTCAATATTATATCAATAAAAATATTTAAAAATTTCAAACAAAATTACTGTTAAAAAACTTTGTAAAAGTGAATTATTAACAATATTACTTCTTCTTTCCAAAATATACAAAATAATGATATAAAATGATAACTTGATTTTAGTTGAATTAATCCGTAACTACTACTGATAAACAAATAAAACAAAAGTGGGTCAAAATGACCCGTTTATTAAATGTTGAAAACTTGATCAAATTATTATTTTTTTTACAACAAACACAGATTAATTCTTATTGTTTAACATCATTTAAAACTGATTTTGTTGCTTCAAACATTCTGAACTTTTTGCAGCAAGTAGAACAATTTGTTCTTTTGCAAATTGGTTGCTGTTTTCTTGTCGCTCTTGCTTAGAAATCTAAATAATAATGATATTTCAAGAACCTATATACTATAGACTATAGACATAAATACTCTCTACAATAAAATACTAGAAGATCTATGCGAATGAAAGCATTTGTAAATATTAATATAATTGCTTTAACATCATCTGTTAATTCAATCGATTTGGGTTTTGTTCAAATTACAAATTTATATTTCTGAATTATGAAGATCATTATAAAGTTTTCTTTGAATTATTACAGAAAATTATGTATAAATAAAAAATGTAAATATTTTTTCGAACTTTATATTTCTTGTAGAAATCTATAAACTTTCATTTTAGATAGTAATGAAAATAGTTTTATATTTGAAAGTTTAAGATTTCATGTATAAATTTATACATTTTCAATCTTATTTAGTCTTTACACTTAATGATTTGTTTTTTGAACTGTGAAATATTTATATTTCAAGATAAGTTTAACCAATTAATTTGCTATAAAATTTACTAAATATTCAAACAGAATAAGAAAGAAAAACTTTGAAAAATTCTGTTATAAAGTGAAGTTTAATGAGACGACAAATTGTATGATTTCCTCAATACATCCCGAAAATGTGATCCATCTAGTTAAAAGTTCGTACACTCCCGATTCTCGTCCATTTTTTTTGTTAATATTATTTTTGCATCACTATTTCGTGCCATTGCTCGTCTCTTGTTATACAACTTGCCTTCTTTCATTTACTTTCTAACAGAAAAAAAAAAGAACGAAATGCAGAATGAACACATTCGCACAATGCAAACAACATTTCTCTCGCTCTCAGTATCTGCGAGTTCCGCTGAGCTCGCGAATATTATATTATTATTTGGGAACTTTCAGCAAAACCGGGGGATCGGATGAAATGAGTTAATTCGCGAGAATGCAACAAACACAGCACAGCACAGACCCAGAGCATTTATTTGCTCATCGTCTAAGCTTCTAGCAGACACATCGCAATTCTCTGACTGCTTCATCTCCTTGTTCTCTCGTTCAGGAAATGAAATGAAGTGGAAACTACAAATTTTCATAGAAAGAAAAACAAATTTTACAATAAAACAATTTTAACGTATCAAAGAAAATGAAGTTTTTTTCTTGTAAATTGCACCAGAGGTTGGGTTTAGCGATGGTGGCGACATCTGTGGGCGCACGGCTGCAATTTCGGGTTAACGGCGCCGCAGTTTCCTGGCACATCAATTCATCGAATCCTGAAAAACTGAAGAATATCAAAATTGCATGCATTTTAATTAAACTAATTTTATAATGAACGCAATGAAAACCATTAATAATAAATCTAATTAATATAATCTAAATATCAATTGTAACAATTTTTATGTTCTAATTAATAATTTTAGACTTTAAAACAAAGAATTAGTTATGTAAATTTAGTTAATATAATGGATTTAGTTAGTTAGGTATTATGTTTTCGTATAATATGCGTTTAATTAAAGCTAATGCAGTTTTAATTGATAGCATGTTGAATATTAATGTTGGATTTGGTTTTGGTGTGGGTTCGTGAGTAAGATCAGAGATATCTTAGTGGAATTAGTTTCGTTATGAAGACGCGGGACTTGGGGGTAGTTCAATTTCGAGCGAATGACAAATGGAAACGTTATTGAACAACGGAAACTGCCAAAACTATTTCTAATAACAAGTCATCGGCGACGAAATCCCAGCTCCCTCGATCCCTTTCCTCTTAAAATCCGCTTCATCCATCCGTTTCTCTCAGTTTCCACAGGACAATATAATAATAACATTGAGGAGACGAGGGAAAACTTTGTCGAGGAAGTCGATGAACTCCGTTATACACTCGGTCATAAATGTGTATGCAACTGCGACTTTTCCGGATTATCGCCGAAGACCGACCCCTGCGAAATCCAATTAGGAATACACAATATATCGATTCCGGTGTGTGTGTATGTCCTAAATCGTCGTCGTCCTCATTCTTCCGTTCTCGCTTATTGTTTGTTACTTTTTTTTTGGAGCAATGAAATGGATACAAGCGCATCATGATGATGTTTGGTTTGTCCAGGGTTCGATGGCTCAAGTGACCGGAAGTCGTAAGTATTTGCGGATCAAAGACGCAACTTCGGCGACGCCAGAAACTTTACAATCTTATAGATTCAAATATTTATAATCCGTGAATTTTTATTAAATTTTTCTGAAATCACAAACATATAAACATAAATCAACATTAACTTTTTCGATTTTATATCAAATCTTATCTAAAATATAACAACATTGGAAGCAAAAAAAAATTTCGTTTATTAAGACTAATCAAAAAGCTTGTAATTTTTGTATTGTGAGCATTCATTACAAAATAATACTTATATCAATACTATAGTTTTCAATTTATTAACTTACATCAACCTTTTAACATTATAGATTTTCTTTAAAGAAATCATTTTCCACCATAAATATTAGATTTTTTTTACTAAATGACTTTTTCTGACAAATTAATATCA
>NW_017095520.1:61631-73125 GCF_001412225.1 Nicrophorus vespilloides
AAAGTTTAATAAATTCAATTATTAAATTTTATTCCAAATGAAAATAAACGAACGTTTGTATATATTTTTTTTGTAATTACTTTCTCATTTAATTAAGATTTTTTTTTATGTAATTACCTTAAGAATCGCAGTATTTATATCACGAAAAACAGCTGCAAACACTAAATAGATTCAAATATTTATAATCCGTGAATTTTTATTAAATTTTTCTGAAATCACAAACATATTTACATAAATCAACATTAACTTTTTCGATTTTATATCAAATCTTATTAAAATTTAACAACATTGGAAGCAAAAAAAAATTCGTTTATTAAGACTAATCAAAAAGCTTGTAACTTTTGTATTGTGCAGCATTCATTACAAAATAATACTTATATCAATACTATAGTTTTCAATTTATATAACTTAACATCAACCTTTTAACATTATAGATTTTATTTAAAGAAATTATTTTCCACCATAAATATTAACACACCTAATAAATTTTTGACTTTTTCTGAACAAATTAATATATAAAATTTTATAACAAATATTTGAATTGAAATTATTTTGACGGTTTGGTTAAATTATTTCTTTAAAGTTTAATAAATTCAATTATTAAATTTTATTCGAAATGAAAATAAACGAACGTTTGTATATATTTTTTTGTAATTACTTTCTCATTTAATTAAGATTTTTTTTTTATGTAATTACCTTAAGAATCGCAGTATTTATATCACGAGAAACAGCTGCAAACACTAAATAGATTCAAATATTTATAATCAGTGAATTTTTATAAAATTTTTCTGAAATCACAAACATATAAACATAAATCAACATTAACTTTTTCGATTTTATATCAAATCTTATCTAAAATATAACAACATTGGAAGCAAAAAAGAAATTTCGTTTATTAAGACTAATCAAAAAGCTTGTAACTTTTGTATTGTGCAGCATTCATTACAAAATAATACTTATATCAATACTATAGTTTTCAATTTATATAACTTAACATCAACCTTTTAACATTATAGATTTTCTTTAAAGAAATCATTTTACACCATAAATATTAGATTTTTTTTACTAAATGACTTTTTCTGCACAAATTAATATCTAAAATTTTATAACAAATATTTGAATTCAAATTATTTTGACGGTTTGGTTAAATTATTTCTTTAAAGTTTAATAAATTCAATTATTAAATTTTATTCCAAATGAAAATAAACAAAGGTTTGTATATATTTTTTTTTATAATTACTTTCTCATTTAATTAAGAAATTATTTTATGTAATTACCTTAAGAATCGCAGCATCTACGTAACGAGGAAACAGCTGCAAACACTAAAATAAAAACCAATCACAAAACGCGGTTTGTGCGACGCGATGTATCAGCGATGGCTGCGCGCGCTTTACTAAATCTTATTGGACACGAAATCGCTTTTATTGTCAAGAAAACACGAATGCTCCAATCGGAGCAAATCGGAATGACGAATCACAGCTGCAGCTGCGAGCAATAAACAAATCCTTATATGGTTATGAAAACGTGACTAACTTCGTCGCGATATCTCAGAGCGGTACTAAAACGTTTCAATTCGTTGCACAATGATGCGTAAAGATGAGTCATCTGCAGGTGCGAATCTTTAATCAAATTCTTATATGTGCATTTTATTTAAAATTTACTAAATAATTAATCAGCAAGAAAATATACATTAATTGAGTAATATTTGTTTTATATAATGGCAATTTTCAAATACTAAACTTATATACTAGAACTTTACAACTTCCAAAGCAGAAATACTCGTATTTATAAAAAGAAATTAAAGTGAAATATATATACAAGGTGGCGCAAAAGTAATGTCATAATTTGAATTGGCTGCCATTTTGTTATAAATGAAAAAAAGCTCTGTTTTCATCAAAAGTTTATTTGATGCTGTAAAATTGGTGACATTACTTGAAAAAAAATATAGTTGATGCATAATTGCGCTAATTTTACTGTATTTTCAATTGTTGCTCGTAAAACATCTGGCTCCAAATTGGCAATTTCTGACATTATTTTTGCGCCACCTTGTATTAAAATTTCTTGCTGAAATTTCATATTAAATGTGTCAAATTACAAGTTTAATATATAAACTAATTATTTATATATATTCATATTTTGTTTAAAAACAAGAATCAAATAATTCAATTCTTTACTTGATGTATAAACAAAATATTAATAGAAACTTAATTTTTAAACCACAAACACAGATTTTTCTTATAAGAATTCATGTTAAAAAAATGTTGTATAATTCATTTTCTGTTTAAAAACTTAATTTATTAAACTATTTTTTCAATTCAAAAAAAAAATAATTGAATTACATCCATAATTTTTGTTTTATTCAATAAAATCACCACAAATTCATTATCATCATCTATAATATTGTCAATCTACATTAATTAAATCATGATAATCACACCGAAACGGATTCAGAATTTCGGTTTCCAAATACGTTTTTAAAGGCTAATTTCGAACCTAATCGGCTGCTAATTCGCTAATCACGTATTGCGCCGATTGGAAACCGTTATTTTCCTATTCCCGAAAACCGAAATTTCGTTTAATTTCGACGAGGACGCGTTCGTGTTTTGCGCTCATTTAAATTAATCGCTTTCCATTTATTAGTTGCAATTTTGGCCATTAAATTGTGTTAAACGGACGTGTACTTTTGTGATGGAACACTTGAATTTATGGAATTAAAACTGTAATTGTCGGCGGTTTTCAATTACGTTTTTCTAGTGGATCCCACAAAATGATTGCTGCTCCTCCAAAATGAAACAAACAACAACAAAAAAAAAATACGTTGAAAACTTTATAAAAGTATGCAATAAATATCAGTAATTAACGTAGATTTATATTGTAATGTATGAAATATTCTTTTTTCTGAAAAAAATTGCAAGATAAATTTTGCATAAAACTGAAACTATGTATAGAATTAAATAACAAATTTATATTCAAAGCTTTCTACAGATGTGTTTTGATAAATTGATGTTAAAACTGGAATTTAAACTATGTTGTTGTTATAAATTAAACTGTGCAAAACTATATTGAACATTGTAATAAGTTAATAAAAAAAAGTAACAGATTTTGCAGTGGAATGCGAATAATGTGCGTCGCACGTGGCTTCCGACGCCGACGCCGATCGTCGTCCGGTTGAATTGCGCGCGTCTTCGCGTCGCGGTGCCGGCGTCTCCGACAAAATCAGTTCGACGCCGGACGTCGTGACGTCACCAAGCATCGCTGTCCCCGATTTTGTCAACGAAACACGCACCGAAAACATCGCCTAATCGGTACGTACGTAACTTTTGTTTTTGTTTACATTTCTTACCAACCTTCAAAAAAAAAATTACCCAAACAAAATAAACAAAAAGAAAAAGAAAATTTACAAGCAATATTTTTTTTAAAAATATTTAAGTTCACATTAGATTCAGATATTTTATACAAAATTGAAAATTTTATAAATACAGTAATAATACCTCGTATAGTACGGATTATTCCGGACTGTTCGAACTCGACCTGATCTATTTTTTGTATAATTTCAAATTTGTAGTGAATCCGGACTATTTGAGTTATTGCAGTAATTTATTTATTTTTAATATCAATATTTCATAAAAATGAAGAAAAATTATATTCATTGAAATACTGTAATTATTTTTTTAAATTTTTTCAATAAAATTTTACGCTAGAAAAATATGTTGCAGCAATCGAGTTTCCATAAAGTTTGTTATCATTTTGATTCAATTTGAAAATTGGATGGAGCAAAATGTCCGGCTATAAAAATATATACATTTTTTTTTCGATTAAATTACATTTCGCTCCCTTTTATTTCTTGCAACTTTCCGTGGAGGCAATAAATTCCCATTTTATTACCATTAATAAATAATAATAAAGCAGCAATTAATGCGAAATGGGGGAAAGTGATGTATATTTTTTTTTCTCTCCATTATATTACAGACGGATTTCGAGATTATACTAGAAGTTACACACGCTCACACACATAATACATAGGGTAAGTTTTATTTAGAACGAACAGTTTAGCTTAGTCTATTTTTCTTCATTTTGCTCCAGTTTTTTTTTCGTGAAACGTCTGGTCTCTCTTGAGTTTTGCATGTTAATCGGTGCAGATTAAAATGCAACGGCGATCGGAGCCCATTAAAACTTTTAGTCTCTAATTAGCGGCGAGACTTAACTAATTCTTCGAACGGGCGAAGAAAATGTCCTTTTAAAAGCGTTTTTGTTGATGATACCGCTATTAATCTAATTATTGACCTTGTTTGCTGTGGGGGAGGAAATTGATTTATCACGGAGGAAAGAAAAAATTACGGTCGAGTATGGTTTCGGCTTTAAAATTACGAATTGTCTAAGGTTTCCTCTTTAATCCGCATAGCTTTGAATTAGACAAAATAAATGATGATTATTTTGCAAAATATTGTTTCAAATGATATTTTGCATACGTCTCTTCGATTGCCATTTTTATGTTTTAAAAAAATTCAATTTAACCTTCGAATTGTCACTAATAATTATCCAATTTTCTTAAAAATAAATGAAATAAATATATTATTTTTATAAAATGAAAAAAAAAAATACAATTTCATTAATTTCTATTTACTCATTAACCCAAACGGCTTTGAAAACAAAAAGGTGGATTTGTTTTACTGTCTTTTGTTTCAAATGACTAAAGATATTTTCGGTGTCTTGGATACCTGTTTTTATTTCCTCCTTAATCCGCATTGGACAATAAGCAAAATAAATGAAGATTTAGTTGCAAAATATTGTTTCAAATGATATTTATAATCATGTAACATATAACAGTTTTTAATTATCCAATTGTCTGAAATTAATATTTTAATGAATAGAAAATACTCAATTTTTTTTAAACGTGAAACTTCAAGTGAATAAAATATAATATCATTAACTTCCATTTGCTCATTAATCCAAACGGCTTTAAAAACAAAAGAAAATTACATAAGGATTTGTTACACTGTCTTTTGTTTCAACGATAATTGTCATTGATTACCTGTTTTTATTATAAGAAAATGAGCGAATCATAAATTAATTAGCATTTGACATTAACTTTCTTTATTTCACTTTTTTTTTCTTTATTTAAACTCTAATCAACATTAAAATTTCATTGATTCAGCAATTATAACAGTTTGTAATTAACTAAGTTTCTTAAAGAAAGTAAATATTTAAATCAACAAAAATTAATTTTCTGAAATTCTTATTGTTAATTCAAACGACTTTGAAGACAAAAGAAAATTACATAAGTATCAAGTTGTATTTGTTATACTGTCTTTTGTTTCTACGATAAGTGTCATTGACTACCTGTTTTTATTTAAAAAAAAGCGAATCATAAATCAATTAGAATTATACTGAATTTTACTTTAACTTTCTTTATTTCACTTTTTCTTTTTTGATTCACTAATTATAATAGTAACTAAGTTACAAATTTTAGAATTAACAAAAAAATACTTAATTTTCTTGAGAACTGAATAAAACAAAAACTGTGTTAATTAATATTTTCTCGTTAATCCAAACGGTTTTGAAGACAAAAGCAAAGTACATAAGGATTAAACAGTCTTTTGTTTCAAATGATTAACGATATTTTCAGTATCTTGGATTACTTTTTTTTTTAGAAAAAAGACGTGCTAATCGTAAATCAATTAGGATTAAACTGGATTTGAATTGAACATTATATTTCTTTAATTAAACTCTTTTTGATTCTATTTTAATTAAAAATAAAAAAAAGGTAGGATTAAGTTGGCTTTTCTTGCGAATGATTAACGATATTTTCAATGATATAATCCAAGATATTATCATTTTTTATAAGTATATAGATTAAAGTGGATTTGATTTTAACATTCTTAATCTTGCTACAAACTTAATTTTATTTATCTATTCACTAATTGTAACAATTGTAATTATACTATTTTCTATTAATATAACTGCTTTAATCAATACGGCTTTGACTTAGACAAAAGCAAATCAATAAGGATTAAATTTGACAAATTTTTCACTGTCTTTTATGTTGAATGATTAACGATATTTCCGATGAGTTTCTTGGATTAACATTATTGCAATAAAGACGTACTAATCATCAATCAATTAGGATTAAACTGGATTTCAATTTCTTTCGCTATACATGTTTAATCAATAAATACTTGTAATAATTGCAAAGTGTAATTACACAATTTCCTATAGATTTATTACTTACTTTTCTGAATTACATTAATTTTTATTGTTAATACAAAATAAATCAACAATTTGTGTACAAATGTACTTAACTTTATAGAAATTTCTCTATAATATTATCTAATAATCAAGTAAAAGCTCTTTCTAATTCAAAGAAATCCGAGTGCTCGGACGATTACGTCTCTCTCGCTCAGGAAAAATATTATCCCTTCTAATGTTAATGTACTTAAGTTTCGTGGAAACTTTTGTACTTCTCGGATCGAAGTTATTTCCTTCGCATTCGCAGGACTTTTCTGTTATATCTGTTTCCTTCTCCTTGTTCCATTATATATACATATACCCTCAATTTTTTTTCTTTTTTTTTGCTCTTCTCCACCAACTTCGGTTCTTTTCTCTCATCTGAAAGCTTTTATTACTTCTAATAAGTATTTCTCTTTCCTTCACTCGTATGATTCGATCTCCTCAGCAAGTCAATTAGCGTGTAATTGATCGAATTCTTCTGCGCTCTTTTACACCGCAACATTCTAATTACATTTTCGGTCACTTTTAACCTTGCATAATTACATTAGAAAAAAAATCGATAAAGAAAAAATAACTTTTTTCTTCCTTTTATACGAGTATCGAATTTCATTCCATAAGTCAATATACTTACATTTTGAAAATGAAAAAAAAAATGTATTTTCTTTCATATTTGATAATCCTTTTTAAAAGAAATTTTACTGTCTTCTAATTTTATTTCATGCAAAAAATAATAATAATTTTGATCATTCAATTATATATATTTCTAAGTGAAAATTACTTTAATTCACTTTCTTCTAAAATACTTGAACAAAATCTAACAAAATTTTCATAATTTGTATTTAACTCGATTCATAATCGTAATAATATTTTACTCTTTTCTAAAAGAATTGTGAACTTTTTACCTGAATTAACTTACATTTTTTAAAATTGTTTACACAAATATGGACTTTTGTAATTTTACTTATTAGCAAAAAAAATAACATTATTTTATACAAAATGAAAATTTTACAAGCAATGAAAATTTTACCTTTAAATCAATATAAATATTCCTTTGTTATAAAGCATTAACTGCATTTCATTTTCCACTAAACTTCTTTCATCTATTTTTGTTACTTTTGTTCTTCACTTTCATAAAACTTTTACAAAACTTCCCTAGCTCTTTATACTGTTTTTTACCAAATACTTTTGCTTCCGCAACTACTTGCACTTCTCAAAGCTTTTAGTTAACTTAAAACCTAGTTTCGATGATGATTTCACGTATTTATCTTATATAATAATTACAATTTGTTAATCTTAAAATTTGATGAAATATTTTATTCTATTGATAATTAATTTACGTAATTTTCAAATAAATTGTATAGAAAAACTAAGATGAATGTAGATAATACTTGTTGTAGGTTGCTTTTGAAATGTCAGGGGTTTAGTGAACTGCGTTGGATGTAGGGAAAAGTGGAGGAGATTTGGGATTGGGAATTATGCGGTAAATACATAAATCCGGGTAAAGTTGCAGACATCAAAATACACCGGAGCGACGAACGTAAATGTAGGACGTCGACATTTGCATTACATTTATTTCCGTCGGGACGAATCGAACATTGTTGCATTTCTGCGCATTTACCACAAGACATATGAAGCAAAGTGAACGTAAAAATCTCTATATATTTTATATATACATACCTATAATACAGGGTGGCCCAATTAAACTGTAACCAACTTAAAAGTGCTATAACTTTTGAACCGTTGGCAATGTTATGTCCATATTTCGCCCAATGATAGCCGATTTTATTGTTTACAAGCCTGCGAAAGCATTTGCATCACAGTTTTTTGGAAAAAAGTTACCAGCGATGGAATTCAAATGTAATAGAGTGATAGCTCAATATTTGAGCGGAAAACCATAAGTGGTTATCGTTAATCATTCGCGTTACGTCCGGGATCTTTTATAAATTTCATGCATTATCTTCATCGTTACAATGAGATTTGAGTATTTCTTATAATTAAGCTAATTTTACAACATATCTTCGTTCAAACATTAACAACTAACGTGATTCATTATAATTATACAAATTTTAGAATTCAAATATTTTTTCAGTACATTTCATAAATATATACATTACAGAAAACATAATTTATTATAACTGGAATTATAAGCATTACATGTTCAAATATTACTTCAAATTTAACATAAAAAATGTAAAGGATAAAAGTACTTATAACAATAATTTCATTCATAAATTTAAAACTCACAACTTTATTGACTTTTTCATACATTTCGGTTTTCACCCATTTCTCCTCAATAAACAGATCATGTGTTTCAAATGGTTCGCGTCATAAATTCAGTCCATTAACGTTCCAAAACTCCAGTTTACAATTCGGACAACAATAAAATCCACAAACTGCAATCACATGCATCCATGCGCTCTATTTTCATCTCATTTTTTCATTCCTTCCGGATTTGCTAATTACTGAAATTTGCCTGCTTTTATCTTAATTTCTGTCCGTGCGATTATAAAATAAAAAACATACACATTGCTTTTTTAGACAATTTATTGTACAATTCTGTTTATCTCGCAATGTTTATTACCGAACAACTCACGGCCTTTTATTGGTAGCAATTTGGAAACGGCGCCGCATTCGCATCGAACTATTGAAATATTTATTACGGACAATGCATTATTGCGAAAATTTGATCACAAACAAATTTGTTTCGGTACAAAATTTATTTGTTTAAAACACACGGCTTTTTCATTTTATTTTATTATATTTATAATAATACATTGTGTTTGTGCGTTGAAATTTAATATATGGATATGTTTCATAAATAGTTTGAGTTTATTATCGTGCAGTGAAGCAAATAGGATAAAATAAAAGTGGTGCAAACGAGTCGTGTGTGTTGTGTGGACAGGATGATACATAAATTGCCGATTTCGACGGTCCATAAATTGCAGGAAGACGAAATAACCGCGCGCAAAGCTCTTCCGGAAACGGGGTCGACCTATGACTGCCATTTCCTGAATAAAACTTATTATTAATTATTACACTTTTTCCCTGTTAAATCTCCGCTTGATTTTTATACTTTTTTTTTCCTGTTACATTTCAGTCTTCTATTATTAAACATATTTCGCTCATTTTCTACTTTTATAGAAGATTTTCATTAAAACTGTAATATTTTACATTTATTCCTTTTATTTTATTCACACTTATTTTTAGAAAACAATAATTCAATTTATTGTAAAATTTTGTTTAAAAATTTATTATTTTTCCTAACAAATTTGCTTGATTTTATGCCTTTCTTCTATCTAGTAATATCATTGTCGAAATTACTATAATATTAACGAATCTCTTGCATATTACTATCAAAAAGTTAAATTTTCGTATATTTTTTTAAATTCAAAACTTTGATCATAATTCGCCTTGTTTCACGCTTAAGCACTCTATTTTTTTTTTCTAATTTATTATTGACGGAGTTATCTCGATGCACTAAAGACTAGAACCGTAACTATTTAGACATGCATAATTTATCGACAATTTCGTAGAAAACAAAAAAGAAACGCGAAGCATCGTGAAACCATAACCAAATGCATAATGCATACTTTCCCGACTCATCCCTTTGAGACCACAAAACCGATCGCAGCGTGGAAAAATATGTTTTCTAATGGAAATACATAAGCTTTGGCATTGCAAGTTTAAATTCACTTTATTAGTTTGATTGGTGAATTTTAGAATGTATACAAAACATGTATATAAATTGAGACCCAGAACAATGCTACGTGGGATGTCTGAGTAAAATTTAGTTAATACGAATTATTTAATAATAAACAATTTATTAGAAAATTTCAGATTTTGTAGTAACAAATTTAGTTACTAAAACAAACGTAAAATATAAAATGTCTATAGTAAATCTTAAAAATAGTTACTAAAAGTTACTAAATGGTTAACATTTGTTATTTGTTGATATTATAAAGTTATTATTAATATTAAAATTAATTAGTAATTGATTAGAAATCTTCAAAATTATTACTTGTAAAGTAACAAACTTATATTATCTAAAAGTAATAATATTAATGATTTTGAATATATTTAAGATTTATTGGAAAATCAATTATAAATAAGAAATTTTTACTTTTTATATCCTTCCAAATATTCCACTTTTATTATGTAATAAGATCATTGGCAAATTTTCATTAAATTTCATCTTATGAAAACCGTAGTTAATTTCAAGTGAAAATGTTGTTAGTTCATAAGAAAGTTATTACAAAAAAGAAAAGATTTGAATCTACATGAAACTGTGATAATTTACTTTTAGATATAAGAAAGTTGTTGTTATTCCTATAAATCAAATCATTACATGTTATAGTTCAAACTAATGATCTGATTTATAGTAAAATCTTAAAAACTTCCCCGATTTCGTTCACGTTCACACATCCCGTTTTGTTTCACGGCGAAGTTTACTAGGCATCTGGGGAAAAGCCATAAATTAGATCGTAATAGAAAGAAACAACGATGTTCTCGGTATCCTCTCTTCATTTCCTATTTTTTTTTATGCTTGAGCTGATGATGGTCAACAATACTTGTACTCGTAAAACATCCACCATTAAACAAATGTTTACGGCCGTATTTGCCGACCGTATTTATACCATACACATACATATATATATATACTATAGTCGGACTTAGTGTACAACAATATCGGGAGGACGCAGTGCGCAAAACCACGACGTCGACGTCGCGACGCCTCCCCGACCGTCGCCGCCCAAGAATACGTATCGAGAGATACGCGCTTCTTTTTTTTAATATATACACACATACACACACACACATACACATACACACACTCACAAAATACATATATATTACGTCCCATATTTCATAGTTATTTTTTTTGTTAGGAGCAGCATTATTTTATTGAGTGTACGTAGCAGTCATATTTTTTTCCACCGCACCCCAGATTTATTTTTTGCATGCAGCGAAAGAAATGTTGAATATTTATGGATGAAATCTCTTGAGCAGCAAAATATTCCATACAATTTAAAACAATAACATAAAATGTGAAAAGACTGCTTTTTCGAGCGTTATTTTTTTGTATTTCCAAGTTTGAACACGAATTACAGCCAATAGGATGATATCACTGCAATTAATGAATACTCACTGCATTCCACAAATATCTAAGTTTCATATGCATCTTTTGGATTCATTCATTTTATTATAGCGAATTACAGCCAAACGGATGAAACCACAACAATATATGAACAGCCAAACGGATGAAACC
>NW_017095520.1:73222-80336 GCF_001412225.1 Nicrophorus vespilloides
TGAAATGTGAAAAGACTGCTTTTCGAGCGTTATTTATTCTTTTTTTCAACTTTGAACGCGAATTACAGCCATAAGGATAAAACCACAGTAATATATCTATAATTGCTGCATTCCCCAAACATTCAGCTTTCATATGCATTTATCGGATTCATTCTATGTATTCTAGTTTTCGAGAAAATCAATCAAATGTGAAAAGACTGCTTTTCGAGCTTTATTTTTTCATTTTTTCAACTTTGAACGCGAATTACAGCTATAATTATGAAACCACAGTAATATATCAATACTCGCTGCATTCCCCAAACATTCAGCTTCCATATGCATCTATCGGATTCATTCTACGTAATCTAGTTTTCGAGAAAATCAATGAAATGTGAAAAGACTGCTTTTCGAGCGTTATTTATTCATTTTTTCAACTTTGAACGCGAAGTACAGCCATAATTATGGAACTACAGTAATATATCAATACTTGCTACATTCCCCAAACATTCAGCTTTCATATGCATCTTTTCGATCTATTCACTCTATTATAGTTTCCGAGAAATTATTCGATATTCAATTCAGTCACCAAAAATGTAAGTACGTGCAACGAATAACTTTTCTATCGAAGAAAACTGGTAAATTGATAACCGATAATGTTAAAAAAGAAGTTCGATGAACACATAACCTAACTAATCAATGATAAACAAAAGAATGAAAAAAAAACAAACGTGGAAGAAGTACGGGGATGATGTAATAAGGTAATCTATATTCAATCGGAACGTGTCTGAGACGCGTCGCGACGCCCGGATATGCAAACAAATGAAGAAAAAAAAAGTTATATAGAAAGGGGGAAGGAAGCGAGCGATAATCGACGCGGCGCTGAGAAATCGCTCCGTCGAGGATTTCGTTAAATTATGATTTCGGGTCCATCCGTCTATTGCGCTTGACGATCGTCTGGGTAAAGCTAGCAATTTATCCTACATCCTTCCCTGCTCACCTACGCGCACATAAAACACCTTATCAGAAGACGAGAGGGAAAAGAAAGAAAAAAAAACGAAAGTTAATCGGAAAGGGAGGTTAGGTTGCATAACCTTTATACGTCACCTGGTACACCAGCCTGCTTCTCTCCTGTGCGTACATTCGGGGGGGCGGACATGAAAAATTTACGAGCTTCGCGTTAAAATTTAATTAGAAACTTTACCTTCCTTCAAAGACAAAAAAAACTTTCAAGAATTTGAGAAACTTTACCTATAAATTTTTTCATAATTATTTTTCAAAATTATCTTAAAGACACTTAATCTAATTTTCGTGAAAATTTGATATATTAAACCTTAGAAAATGTAAATTTTAAATAATATTTTATGAGTTTATCATTTTTTGTTAAGTCTTGATGTGTTTTCTTAAGCTAATTAAATCATAGAAGACGCAAATTAAAGATAAAATTATGATCATTGCAATGATCCAATATTTTCCAATTTTCGTATATAAGCTTCTAAAATTCAGTAATATTTTTCATTACAAGTTGGTACACACGTGACATAATAATTGAATCATTTTGACAAGTATTTTCGAGTGAAAATATTGCGAAACTTAATTAAAACTAAGCACACTTTATCAATGTACATTTTTTTAAAACAAAATGGTTTTTTCCATTCTTTTTTTTAATTAAATTCAAGTTCTTTTGTGCTGCATTAATTGCGATCTATTCTGTTAAGATTTGTTTAGTAAATTAACGCAAGATTTAGAATTTTCTGTAAATTATTTAATTAAAGGCGGATATATTCGCCAAATTCAGTTTCATACCGTGCACGTTAAGTTGTTTTGTCTGGAAAGTAATTTCAATTAATTATTTAAAATTGGTGACTAACTCAAGTGTTAAGGATAAATTTAACAGTATGAAATGTTATAGAAAACTTTAGTATGTTATATTATTATTTAGGTTTTGATGTTCATTGATACACCTACAATTACTGTGTCAATTCGGGATATTCTGATACGCCATCTGTTGATTAATTTCTGAACTAAATAAATTTGCAAAACGTTGCAGTAAATACGTTTACAAAGTCGTTTGAATAATATTGAAATGTGCAAATAATAAGACTGAATGGAAATGCAATAAAATAAGTCATGAAATATGTATAAAGTACGGTAAAACTTTTCTCAATTTATGAAAGTGCTAACGTATTATAATTTTTCTCGTATGAGAAGAGAACTTCCTTATGCTAATACCAAAAACTTTCTTAAACTACAACAACTAGTATGTACTACTGCATGCATCTCGCAAAACTAAATTACACAAATTAATTAGATGATTTCTAGTTAAATTGCAATGATCCAATATTTTCCAATTTTCGTATATAAGTTTCTAAAATTCAGTAATCTTTTTCATTACACGTTGGTACACATGTGACATAAATATTAATCATTTTGACAAGTACGTCAAAGTTGACAAATTGTCAAAATTGACAAGTAAACTTACAAAAGATAAAAAAATCTAATAAAGTAGAACAAACATTTATAATGTTATATAATCTGTAAAGAGATTAATGATCTGCTCTCACATTAACAAAAAGGTTACTGACTTTTTTTGTACGTTAATATAAGCGTAATCTGAGATAAGTGAGTATATTTCTTGGAGCCACGAATATCCGTGAAAAATGAACCGGGCACGTAAAGCCTAATTCATTTGTTATTTTGACAGCCCAAAATGCGACCAATCAGAATACAGAAAAAAAAAGAAAAATCAAAGCACCGAGAATTGAGGTTAAAAATCACCCTTGAACCTTAAAGTGAAACGTATAAGAAGTATTCGATCACGTGTGCGGCCATTTGTTTCTCGTGTCGATTGCGATTAGCGTGCGAAAAAGGTCTAAATATACGTTCATAAGTTTCATATTATTTTTTTTCTTTCTCTTCCTTTTTTTTTCGGGGTTAAGTTACGAGATTTATTACGGAAACGGAGTCAAATTCTCCCCTCTTATTTCCGCTGAAATCATGCTAATTTTTTGATGTTTCGATCCTTATTCCTATTCCGACAGCTCTGATTTACGTTTTTCTCTTATTTCTTGGAATTTTTCTTTCTTTAATTGAAGAAATTCTATATTTATTTACTGTAAAAGATATTTAAACTTTACGTTAAGTAAAACATCAAGTAGGACACGTTTAAACAACAATTACAAACAAAAGTACAATTTAATTAATTTCACTAATTGAAACTTTGATACGTAATGCAAGCAGAAACGCAATTTAACTAGAAATCATCTAATTAATTTGTGTAATTTAGTTTTGCGAGATGCATGCTGTAGTGTATACTAGTTGTGGTTAAAGAAAGTTTTTGATATTAGCATAAGGAAGTTGTCTGCTCATACGAGGAAAATTGTAATACGTTAGCACTTTCATAAATTGAGAAAAGTTTTACTGTACTTTATACAAGTTTCATGGCTCATTTTATTGCATTTCCATTCAGTCTTAGTATTTGCACATTTCAATATTATTCAAACGACTTTGTAAACGTATTTACTGCAACGTTTTGCAAATTAATTTAGTTCAGAAATTAATCAACAGATGGCGTATCAGAATATACCGAATTGACACAGTGTTGTAGGTGTATCAATGAACATCAAAACCTAAATAATAATATAATATTACTAAAGTTTTCTATAACAACTTAATGTGCACGGTATGAAACTGAATTGGGCGAATATATCCGCCTTTAATTAAAAATAAATACAGAAAATTCTAAATCTTGCGTTAATTTATTAGACAAATTTTAACAGAATAGATTGCAATTAATGCAGACAAAACAACTTAACGTGAACGGTATGAACCTGAATGGGGCGAATATATCCGCCTTCAATTAAAAAAATTACAGAAAATTCTAAATCTTGCGTTAATTTATTAGACAAATTTTAACAGAGTAGATCGCAATTAATGCAGACAAAACAACTTAACGTGCCTGGTATGCAACTGAATTGGGCGAATATATCCGCCTTTAATTAAAAAAATACAGAAAATTCTAAATCTTGCGATAATTTATTAAACAAATTTTAACAGAATAGATCGCAATTAATGCAGACAAAATAACTTAACGTGCACGGTATGAAATTGAATTGGGCGAATATATCCGCCTGTAATTAAAAAAAAAATACAGAAAAATTCTAAATCTTGCGTTAATTTATTAGACAAATTTTAACAGAATAGATCGCAATTAATGCAGATAAAACAATTTAACGTGCACGGTATGAAACTGAATTGGGCGAATATATCCGCCTTTAATTAAAAAAAATACAGAAAATTCTAAATCTTGCGTTAATTTATTAGACAAATTTTAACAGAATAGATAGCAATTAATGCAGATAAAACAACTGAACGTGCACTGTATGAAACTGAATTGGGCGAATATATCCGCATTTAATTAAAAAAAATACAGAAAATTCTAAATCTTGGGTTAATTTATTAGACAAATTGTAACAGAATAGATCGCAATTAATGCAGATAAAACAACTTAACGTGCACGGTATGAAACTGAATTGGGCGAATATATCCGCCTTTAATTAAAAAAATACAAAACAACTTAACGTGCATGGTATGAAACTAAATTGGGCGAATATAACAGCCTTTAATTAAAAAAATTACAGAAAATTCTAAATCTTGCGTTAATTTACTAAACAAATCTTAACAGAATAGATTGCAATTAATGCAGGACAAAAGAACTTGAATTTAATAAAAAAAAGAATGGAGAAAATCATTTTGTTTTTACAAAAGTGTACATTGATAAAGTGTGCTTAGTTTTAATTAAGTTTCGCAATATTTTCGCTCGAAAAGAAGTCGCAAACAAACAGAGAAAACAGGATTGAAATGGGTGCGTGCATCCGAAGAGAATACGCAATTAGTTTTATCGTGGATAATTAAGTCGCAAGTGGCGCGCGTTTTGTACGCCAACTACCGTTCGCTCTCTAATTAAATATTTAACTACGTAACATTGAAATTATGGCATTTTAATTAGGGCGAAATCCAAACATGCGATGATCTTTCAGACTGTCTCCCTCTCTTTATTTTTTTTCTTTCTTTCACTATATCTCTCTGCTCATTGCTCGTAATTAGAATCTCCTCGAGCGCATACAATCCGCTGAATTACGTCCTGAAAAGGAATCCGAAGAAAAGATTTCAGTACAAAAAGTAATGTTTGCATAAGCACCCGGCGCATCCACCAAAACTATTCATATTTAAGCAGGATAATTTTCTAAAGATTCATTGAATCTCTTTATTTACTTACAATTAGGTTAAGTTTAGATTGAAAATTTAGTAAAAAAATGTTTTCTTTCATTATAATAAAAGTCTAAATTATAGTTTAATCTAATTAATACAAAAAAAATTGTTAATAAAAAAAATAGTAAAATTTTTTGAAAAGTTTCATAAAAGAAGCGTTACCATTTTATTTTCCTCTATTTTCCTAGATAACTTTTAATTTGATTGATTCATAAAATAAACCACCTAATTTGATCCCAATAGAAAATTATATAACGTAAACGTATTTTCAGTTGTGAAAATTAAAAAATAAATATTTTGTTTTTTTGCAAAATAAACTTTAGAAATTTGTTTTGATTCAACGCTTATAGAAAACATTTGAATGGGTTTTAACAATATTTTTTTTCTGTTTTCACGATTTCTCTATTTTCGTGACCTGAAAAAGAAAAAAAGAAATAGAAAAATCCCATCCAATTCGCGATTGCAAAACCACACTCTCGTTTCAATAATATTCAAATCCGTTACACCGCAGATTTTGTGTTTCCAATTTCGCAGTTTATATTTGTATTTTGTCGTTTCTCATATTTTCCAAATAACTATAAAAATCGCATGTTGAAAATGAACATTCATATGATTCTCATTATAATAATTGTTATTAATTAAACTCTTGCGCAATTATATTTACAGTTGCAGCGTGTATATTTAATGCGTGGTAGGCGGCGTGTGTGTGTGTGTATGCTCATTAAGAGGATTACACATTTGGTGGACTGGGGGTTGGAAAACGCGAGGGCGGATGGAAAATTGAAAGGATAAATAATGCAGGACTTAAGGTAAACTCACCTCGAATATTTAGTGCCGGATTAGCAGATTAATGTTTGTACGTGGAGATAAGTTTAATGCTCGTTCCTCCTCATAAAACTAACAATAAGTGGGATAAGATTTCTCGAATAACTCGCACAATAAGTACAATTACAACCGTTGACATCTGTCAACTGTCATTGATACTGTTTCTTACTGTTTCTCAAAATGCTACAATGACATCTGTCAACTGTCATTGATATTGTTTTCAAATATCCAAAGCACATGCTATTTTGAAAATTGTAATATCCTGTTGTTACTATTACATCCGTTGACACCTGTCAACTGTCATTGATACTGTTTCTAAATTTCCAAAGCACTTGCTATTTACAAAATTTCGTACGTAAAACTCACAATGTTGCAATGACATCTGTCAACTGTCATTAATATTGTTTTCAAATATCCAAAGCACATGCTACTTTTCATTACTGTAATATGTAATATACAACATTTTATACATAAACCTGAAAATGCTACAATGACATCTGTCAACTGTCATTGACATTGTTTTCAAATATCCAAAGCACATGCTATTTTTGAAAATTGTAATATCTTGTTGTTACTATTGCATCCGTTGACACCTGTCAACTGTAATTGATACTGTTTCCTACTGTTTCTCACAATGCTATAATGACATCTGTCAACTGACATTGATATTGTTTTCAAATATTCAAAGCAAATGCTACTTTTCATTACTGTAATATCCTTATGTAATATCCAACATTTGTACATAAACCTCACAATGTTGCAATGACATATGTCAACTGTCATTGACATTGTATTCAAATATCCAAAGCACATGCTATTTTTGGAAATTGTAATATCTTGTTGTTACTATTGCATCCGTTGACACCTGTCAACTGTAATTGATACTGTTTCCTACTGTTTCTCAAAATGCTACAATGACATCTGTCAATTGTCATTGATATTGTTTTCAAATAACCAAAGCACATGCTACTTTTCATTACTGTAATATCCTTATGTAATAACCAACATTTTGTACATAAACCTCACAATGCTACAATGACAT
>NW_017095520.1:80361-83444 GCF_001412225.1 Nicrophorus vespilloides
TACTTTTCATTACTGTAATATCTGTAATATCCAACATTTTATACATAAACCTCAAATGCTACAATGACATCTGTCAACTGTCATTGACATTGTTTTCAAATATCCAAAGCACATGCTATTTTTGAAAATTGTAATATCTTGTTGTTACTATTGCATCCGTTGACACCTGTCAACTGTCATTGATACTGTTTCTCAAAATGCTACAATGACATCTGTCAACTGTCATTGATATTGTTTTCAAATAACCAAAGCACATGCTACTTTTCATTACTGTAATATCCTTATGTAATATCCAACATTTTGTACATAAACCTCACAATGCTACAATGACATCTGTCAACTGTCATTGACATTGTTTTCAAATATCCAAAGCACATGCTATTTTTGAAAATTGTAATATTTTGTTGTTACTATTACATCCGTTGACACCTGTCAACTGTCATTGATACTGTTTCTAAACTTCCAAGGCACTTGCTATTTACAAAATTTCGTACATAAAACTCACAATGTTGCAATGACATCTGTCAACTGTCATTGATATTGTTTTCAAATATCCCAAGCATATGCTACTTTTCATTACTGTAATATCCTTATGTAATATCCAACATTTTGTACATAAACCTCACAATGCTACAATGACATCTGTCAACTGTCATTGACATTGTTTTCAAATATCCAAAGTACATGCTATTTTTGAAAATTGTAATATCCTGTTGTTACTATTACATACATTGACACCTGTCAACTATCATTGATACTGTTTCCAAACTTCCAAGGTACATTCTATTTATAAAATTTCGTACATACATCTAAAAATGCTACATTGACATCTGTCAACTGTCATTGATATTGTTTTCAAATATCCAAAGCACATGCTACTTTTCATTACTGTAATATCCTTATATAATATCCAACATTTTATACATAAACCTTACAATGCTACAATGACATCTGTCAACTGTCATTGACATTGTTTTCAAATATCCAAAGCACAAGCTCTTTTTGAAAATTGTTACTATTAAATCCTTTGACACCTGTCAACTGTCATTGAAATTGTTTCCAAACTTCCAAGGTACATGCCATTTACAATATTTCGTACATAAACCTCACAATGCTACAATGACATCTGTCAACTGTCATTGACATTGTTTTCAAATATCCAAAGCACATGCTATTTTTGAAAATTGTAATATCCTGTTGTTACTATTACATCCTTTGACACCTGTCAACTGTCATTGATACTGTTACTAAACTTTCAACCCTCATGCTAATTACAATATTTCTTAAATACATCTCACAATGCTACATTGACATATGTCAACTGTCAACTGTCATTGATATTGTTTTCGAACTTCCAAAGCACATGCAATTTGTTATTAATTAAAATCTGTTTATGTTACATGATGTGACAATTGAAATTCCTTTTATATTTCTAATTTATTCACGTTTGATTAGATTATGGTTACGTAAGATAATTTTTCTGATAGGTTATGTTAAATAAATGTAATAAGTTGAAAGTAGGTTGGAGTAGCAAAAATAAACTAAATTTGTTACCTCATAACAAGGATATTAAGGTTAAGTTTTTTGCAAGTTACGTTACGTAACGTTATCAAGCATTCATGAACTGAAACTTTAATAGTAAATCATCTTTTCGATGTTATATGAAAACTTGTTCCATATTATATAAGAAAACTTGGATGTTTCCACTAAATATTTGATTACATTGAGAAAATTCCAATTTGCATCAGTCAGCAGGAAACGATGACAGCTTTTATAACAGGAATATATTCACTGTGTATACACACTAAGCTTTTGGAGTTGACACGAGGATGGATGTGCTTGTTTTTTTTTTAATATATCTCAGATTCTTGCGCGTCGGATGATGAAAATGAGAGCGAAAAGTAGGGAAATTCCATTTTAACTTTACAAGTTTTTCCTGTTGGATAAGTAATTCGAAACGTTGCGTTTTCTTCGTGCATGCATCGTGTATGCGCGCACCCATCAATTTCACTTCTATTTTTTTTTTCAACTCTTCGGCTGACGTGTTGAAAAGCAAATCGGCGTCACATTGGAGTCAAACCATCCGGAAAGGTAATCTTTGCTACAGAGAGAAGTTTCTTAGTAAAATTATTTTTTTTTAAGTATGAATATAAAGTGGATTCATGTTTGTTTTTTTTTTGACAAAATATGATGAGAAAATTGTAATTTGTGTTTGGATTAAGCTTACGAAAATTGATGCAAATTTATTAAAAGGTTCTGGACCTATCGATCTATCGTTGCTAGCAAATATACACATATACGTACACACACTAACCACTAACACTAGGTCGCATGTTGTGGTCCGTAAATACACTGGACGAGGGTGAGTGTATTGGCTCCGATACAGGCTTTCCTCTTTGTGTCTCGACGTTGACCTGTTTCGAATCGTAATTTCCAATCCGCAATGTTTCCACTACCCTTGCAACAACAACAACAAAACAAAAATAACTTTTAACAAGCTAACGGTAACAACAACAACAAAAAAATCAGTAATTCACAGCAATTTTCATTGATTATATCCATCATCCACTAAAACGTCATTATTATGACAGCTGTCATTACGATTATAAAAGAGAAGCTTCCTTAGCAACGATTGTAGCTTCTATAGCAACTGTCATTGATTATGTAACAAAAATACAATTTAAATGATAAATATTATTAAGAGATGTGCATTTTTTTTGTTAATTGAAAATTTGTGTTGTCCATTTTACAAATTCAAAATGTAGAGTGCGCTGATGACATATCCTATGATTGATGGATTGACGTATTACATAATCAATTTGATTGATTGATGATCTTTATTAAGAAAGGTGCATATTATAAGTTGATAATGTATAGAGATCACTTTGCAAATTTTGAATGTAGATGGCGCTGATGACATATCCTATGATTGATGGATTGACGTATTACATAATCAATTTTATTAATGATTTTTATTAAGAAAAGCGCATATTCTAATTTGATAATGTGTGGCGATCACTTTGCAAATTTTGAATGTAGATGGCGCTGATGACATATCCTATGATTGATGGATTGACGTATTA
>NW_017095521.1:0-42219 GCF_001412225.1 Nicrophorus vespilloides
ATAAAAAAGATCGCATTCAGAAAATACGTCAAAAATGCCGTTGGAATTGGTTGGATTTCATATACCGCATACAAAAAATCGCATAAAAAAGGACCGCACAATAACAGTAATGATAATGGAATTACTTAAGATAATTATTTATTAGAACTATATAACATATTTTGTAGATTGTGTAATTGTTAAAACGAGTAGAAAATTTGTCACAATATTGAAAATTATATAATGTCTTGTAAATAACTTTGTAACATAAATAACATATATTAATTCTGTATATATCAAAACTAATGTAAACTATTGCCACATTGCAAATACCTAGAATTTTCATTGTTAGTAGAGATTTAGTTTTAGTCGGGATTTTGATGCAGTCGGCATTTAGATATAGTCGGAATTTCGATATAGTCGAGATTTTGATACAGTCGGTATTTTGATATGGGATTTCGATATAGTTGGGATTTTGATACAGTCGAGATTTAGATATAGTCGGAATTTCGATATAGTTGGGATTTTGATGAAATCGGCATTTGGATATAGTCGGAATTTCGATATAGTCGAGATTTTGATGCAGTCGGGATTTCGATATAGTCGGGATTTTGATGCAGTCGGGATTTCGATTGCCACCGTCTTCCAAAACATCATTAAATACGTTTTAATTATCAAATCTCAAATTGCTGTTTTCTTTTTTGATTCGCAGGAAATGCAATATCTATTTTGAGAAAAATTGGACCGTTGACCGTTAATAGTTATAAAACAATACTGCTTGCATTGCAATGTAAGCTGTACGTACGTATGTGCGTATGGTGCGAGTGTGTTTACAAAAAGTCAGTTCTTTTCCACGTGTGTTTACATTTGGATTTCCTTTTCCTTTCGTTAATTGCTTCGGCCCCAAATGTGCTGCAATTCACCGAAACTGTCCCGGTTGCAATTAAAACGACTTACTTCGCACAAATATTCTGCGTTTGTCTGTACTTTACATATTTTTTTTCTTTTGCACAAAACTTATTCTAGAAAATTCTAACTTTAAAAAACTTAGTTTTAGAAATCGTTTTATATCAATTCTTTATAAAGCATGTCCCAAAATTTCCGCAAGATTTGAATTTGCCCCATTTTGGGGTTGCTGCACAAACCCAAAAAAAAATCACAATCTGAAGACTAAAAACATAATTTATTATGTGAAAAATATTGAGTGCAAGATTTACGCAATCTTCAATTTAATTAATTGGTGCGTTTTGTATTAAGATTGTGATTGATTCTGTCTGGTTGTGTGGAGTAAATACAGTTTTTTTCTGTAGCGTATTATAATTTACATTTGGGAAGTTTGCGATTAAGGTCCGTGCGTGACCCCAATGCACGAGAGAATGATAAAACGGTGTTATTGCGAGTGGATGTCGACACGGGTAAACGGAGTGTGCAATTTCGGGGAAACTTGATTACACGTTTCCATGATCATCAATGAAAGTGGCTTCAAAATAATACTTATTTTTTTTTCTTCTTCTTTTCATCAAGAAGCACACAAAATGTTGCAACAACAACAACCAAAAAAAAAAATCTTATTCTGATTTAATTAAAAGCGATGATCGTTTTTAAAAGGGGAGGGAATTGCAAAATTGTATTTTGGAAGGAGGATGCGATCCTTTTGTGGCCAACTCTTCTAATTAATCTCCTTACGTTGAAAAGATGTTTTTCCGACGTGTATTTAACGGCAATTTATAAATCCGACAATGGTATAGAATTTTTCACTAGCAATGGATGCAAGGGTAGAAAATGAAAAAAAAAAGTTGAAAATGAAATACCCGGTGTAATTCGCGCGCGCACCTATAAGAAAAGTATGTTTTTTTTTCCTCTATCATCGTTTTCCTCCGGAGGAAGGCTTTCTTCTTCCCGATCGTTCGCTTAAGAAGAGGGCGCGAGTGCTGGTGGAAATAATTAATAACTCGGTGAAGAGAGCGGAGGAGGTTTTCTGCTCCCCCATCCCTCGCTAATCGATCTACTTACAATCGCCGGTGATTAATGATGGACAGGACTGCTCTCTCATACATCCTACAGGATTTCGTACATACAAGAGAGGTTATCGTCATCGTGATGTAATCTGGAGGGCCCCCTTTTTTTTCTCTCTTTCTCATCTTCTTCCTTTTTTTTTGCTCTCTCTCTCCCATTAAAGAAAAGGGGATGCATGGGAGGAAACGGACTCTGGTAAGTAAAAGAGAGAGAGATATATGGATGGAACACGTGGCATATTAATAATGCATTATCAAAGGATTGAACCTCGAGCATCTATCAATTCCGTTACCTAAGAAGATCCATTGTAAAACTAGCTACTATACTCGAAAATTAATTACGAATTCGCGGTTGGTATCACAATGAATGAGACGAGATGTCTTCATAGATTAACGCAAGTTTTCATTACCATTGTTGACGATTTCTCATCAATTTCTTTATATACTAGTAAAAAGAATAATTAATTGTGTTAATCAATTAGTCTAGCGTTATTTAATTAAATAATTATTGAATTTCAATTATAACAAAATTACTTTGCAAATTAACTAAATACGAGAGAAAGATCAAATTTGTTGAATTCAATTTCATTTCTCAAATAAAATCTATACAAAGTTTTAAGAATTTTCATAAGTTTATAAAATTATTAAAAACAAATGAATATCGTTGATTATATTAGTAATACGGAATATTTTATATTCAGCACTTTCTAATAAATTAACAAAGTATGATTTCCATGTAAATTGTTAATTAATTATTTTTATAATTTAATAACATGTAAAAAACACATCTTGAATTGCTTACTTTATTTACAAATTTCCTAGTAATTAAGTCAGTAAATCTTTTTTTACCAATTTTTACTATAAATTTAACAGGAATCAAGAATCAGGTAATATCATTTCCGTATGTATCTTTTAGAATTAACTTAGAAAAATTTCTGTTTTAGAGTAAAATGTAGAGTCAATTTTGTTAGAATTTTTACCTAATTATTATTATAATTTTATAATAACGTGTAAAACACACAAAAAAACACAAATTTGCTAGAAATTAAGTCAGCAAAACACGTGAGAAATATTTCACCAATATAGAATTACAATGTTTACTATAAATTTAACAAAAATCATGAATCATGTAACGTTCTGATGTGTCTTTTAGAATTAACTAAGAAAAGTTTCTGACTAAAGGTTTAGAATAGGAAATAGCTACATTTTGAAATTGTTTTAAGTAATAATAGAAAATATTAAATAGTTACAGTGGAAATAGTTGAAAAATGTAAGAGAACGTAAAATCTTTATAGATTTCACTGTTAAATCTCTTTCTTTAATTGTTTCCAAGTGTATCTTAAAGAATGAACCGCTTAAATTTTAAACATATAGGGGAAACTGATGAAAATTTGTAAAAAAATTACAAAAAATGTAATGTTTTAGAGTCAATTTAGTTAGGATTTTACCTAATTATTATTATAATTTTATAATAACCTGCAAAGACACAATTTGAATTGTTTACTTTATTTACAAATTTGCTAGGAATTAAGTCAGAAAAACGCGTGAGAAATATTTAACAAATATAGAATTACATTTTTTACTATAAATTTGACAAAAATCAAGAATCTGATGTGTCTTTTAGAATTAACTAAGAAAAATTTCTGATTAAAAGTTTATAATAGGAAATAGCAACATTTTGAAATTGTTTTAAGTAATAATAGAAAATATTAAATAGTTACAGTGGAAATAGTTGAAAAATGTAAAAGAACGTAAAATCTTTATAGATTTCACTGTTAAGTCTCTTTCTTTAATCGTTTCCAAGTGTTTCTTAAAGAACGAACCACTTAAATTTTAAACACATAGGGAAACTAATGAAAATTTATTTAAAAAAATACAAAAAATGTAGTGTTTTAATTTGGATTTTTACCTAATTATTATTATAATTTTATAATAAAGTGAAAAGACACAATTTGAATTGTTTATTTTATTTACAAATTTACTAGCAATAAAAGTCAGCAAAACACGTTAGAAATATTTCAACAATTTACAATGTTTACTATAAATTTAACAAACATCAAGAATCATGTAACATTCTGATGTGTCATTTACAATTTACTAAGAAAAGTTTCTGACTAAAGGTTTAGAATAGGAAATAGCAACATTTTGATATTGTTTTAAGTAATAATGGAAAACATTAAAAGAGTTATAGTGAAAATAGTTGAAAAATGTAAGTCTCTTTTTAATTTTAAAAATTTAGGGAAACTGCTGGAAATTAGGATCTTATGTTTGAAAGAAATGTTGATATTTTGTAGTATATTTTGCTTGAAATGATTGAGAATGTAGCAGGATAAAATTTATGGTATGGGGGTGTTGGTGTTGTAGAGGGAGCGACGATGTAGAACACGTGGCGAATTTAATAGCTGATGGCATTATCGTCGGGGCGGTTGAAATTAACTAATTCTGTCAGTTGGTAATTACACGGTAGGTGTCGAAATGTCGCGCGCAGCCAACTTCCCCATAAATCCCTCGTGCTCCAAGGAGCTACTACTACTACCACCACAAACAGTGCAGCAGCATCGGAAGCTGATTTATAGTTCCTTGCTAATTAATAGCGACCTCTTCTCATCTCTTCTCCAGCCGCCTTCATCCCAATCTTCCTCCACCTACTACATCATACGTATGTACGTACGTACGTAAATTCATGCATATTCATAGTGGAAAAATAACATTGTTGATAGGAGGGAATTAAGTATTGTATATGCACTTATACGTACACACACACACACATACAATGCTGAGAGTCCTTGGCCTTGTGTTCGCATCGTGTTTCATCATCACCATCATGGACTAGGCCAACTTAATAACAATAATGCAGTAACCGCACTAGCAACAACAACAACAATAATAGGACTATGGAAAATAATTTGCGCTGGTCCGTGTATACAACAAAAAAAAAGAGTATATAAATATATGATGTATACGTTTCCATGGCTTCAGTTAATGAGTGGATCGGTCGTAATGATTCCGCGCGAAAATTGAAGAGAGAGAAAATTGTATGGAAATAAACGAAAACGAGACGAAAAAAATAAATATATAAATTTGAAAAAAATAAAATGAAGGTGAAGGCGGGGGCCTTCTCACCTTTTTTGGGCCCCACGACCATAATAATATACATGCTTACATACGTACATCCATACGAAACGTGCGAGCCGGAGCGGTCACTTTCATTCAAGGTTGAAATTGTTTGGATTTTATTTTTACCCTTTTACTAGTCGCGACTAGACATCTATGACCTAGGACAACCGAAAATTTCGCGGGGCCTCCAGGAAAAACAACAACCATCTACCAACCAACCGCATCATCATCATCATACGAACAAACAACATCCAACTAATTGACGTCCACGATTCTCTGTGCCATTTCTATTTATTTACTCTTTCAAAAATTATTTCTTTATTTGCGTTTCCGTGCATCCATCTCATTACTTATTTATTCATCATCACGATGTTTGATTGTAGTCGCTCGTCGTCCGTGTGGGTCCGTCCACTTTTATTGAATAATTCTATTATTTTACTCAATTTTTTTATTTATTTATTAATGCTTTCGTTATTATCTGTCATCTCTCCTACGCTCCACCGTCTGCTCCACCGCGGCTCAAGTTCATGGACAAACGATTTAACAATTTAATAATCGTGTCGTGTCCCTGAGATTCAATATTTGGGTACATCTCCGCACCGTTTAGCATGTTCCAATTTTCAGCCTTCTGCATTTCAACATTTCAGTTTACTTTAATCATTTAACGAACATATTAATATCTTTCCAAAATTAACACTATTATTATAATTGATTGAAAAACGTTCACTCGTTTAAAGCTTCGAAATAAATTATAAAAAAAAATTGGTGACCAACGTGGGGCACCTATCATTTTTTTTTACTTGTATGTGTACTAAATGTGATGTCTGTATGTAGTTTCGAGCATAATTACACTCATTAATTAATGTTTGAATGAAACAGATCTTATGAATGAGTGAAAAATATTTTGAGAATTGAAGTTTGTGAACCATCAGAAGTCATACAACTCGACATGTTATTGTTCGCGTATCCTTGGATGATGTGTGCTCAGCGCCAAAAACAAAATGCAGCAACCACCGTTTTACCCATTAAGCTTCTCGTCGATCTTTTGTGTGCATTCCGTCGGGTTGCGAAAAGGAGATCAATTAAAATTTGTTTTCGATCCTGATCGAGACACGATGATTATTCATTTTTTCTATTTGCATTACGAAATTTTTGATAGACTGACAATGAAAAGTTTTGTTTTTCCATTGTCAATATCCTTTTTACTTTTATTCAAAAACTCAAATCAATTTGAATGCGAATTTTGATTCATTACAAATATTTCTTAACTTTTTCAATGAAAATGTTTGTAAATTTATACATTTCTTATTCATACATTTTATTTTATTTTTCCATTAAGTTTTATTGAAGTAAATAAATATATATTGAAATTTGATTATGGAATTTCGAAAAGTGCCATGAAGTTAATGCGAAAGTAATAAGTGCTGGTTCTCTGCTATTATTCGAGAATTGTCGTTGGGAAGAAGAGGCGTTCATAAAACAAGTACGAGCGTTTCGCTGGAACGGTCAATTCGGTATCGGAAACCTTTTACTGCCGAAGTTTTACCTACTAAAAAGAAGCTCCGGATAATTAAAGAAGATAATGCCCAACTTTAGCAATGCGATTTTACTGCGATGCATACACAAAAATTGGGTTTTAAATGGAGAATGTATGAATTGCAAAATGTATTTCCATCCAAAATCGATAAATTAATCGCAATTAATGAATCGTCCAGACAGAGGAAAGCGAAAATACGTTTATGTGTGGTATGAAATGTGTGTATATTCCCGGACTGTTGTGGTAATCGTCTGCCTGTTGCGCGATAAACCACTTATAAATAGATTACTTTGTGTTCAATTATATTATTAATATTTTTCTGTATTTTTTTTTTGTATTGATTGATATAAAAATATCATCAATTTTGTTTTGTACAAAAAAAAAACAACATAATTTAGAACCATCATCAAAACACAATTTCTTAGGTAATAATTTAGAACGAAAAAGAAACTGCATGATAAAAATCACATCAATACATTGTTAATTGTTAATTAAATCTTATTGATAGATTTATTGCTTTAGATTGTTAAGATTTATAGCGAAAACATTTGTTGAGTTTGAATAACTTAAGTTTTTTTTTTATATTTCTACAGTCGCGTATCCTCCTACAGAACCAATGTTTTCTCTTTGATTCAAGTGCGTTTTGTGTACTTTACGAAATATCCTAAGATTTCGAAATTTTAACTGTGGACAATATTTGTTAGTTTTGTGTCTTCATAATTGAATGCAATACATGCAGTAAATTAGACTAAACTACTTACCTTCTGACTATAAGACGCACCTTTTTATATAGAAAAATGCACTCAAATTTGCGTCTTATGGTCCGAAGGTAACATTTTTTTTTTTCAATAAATCGTCTCTAAAATTGAAAATAGAACAAAAAGACTTTCATATAACGTGTGGTATAAACGAAATGTGATCAATTATGCAAACAGAGTAGCAGAAAGACATTTTGGTCCACCACCAACAGAGAAAATGGTTCGAGAATCGAGAAAACAAGAGGAACAATTAAAACTGCTAAGTTAAGACAAGAAAACATTCCGTTCACATTTAGAAAAATGGATACAAATTTTGATCTTATGGTCCAAATGTAACATTAGATGCGTCTTATGGTCAATTGCGTCTTATGATTAGTGTTTATTTATCTTCAAATTGGTAAAACAATTAGTTATTTAATGCAACAAAACAAAAAGGTTTTTTCTCTCTTCCATTACATAAACGTGCAAAATTTCTGCGAACACCTATTATTACACGGACATTAAACACTTCCGAGATTCCTGAATGGAACTACTTTTGTAGCAGATGAATGAATAATTAAGGAAGGACTAGAGCTTCGTTCTCCACATATTTTTTCGTCTTCTAGAATATTTCTATTAGCTGGTAATGAGATGTAAATTTATGTACACCCCGTTGTATTGCGGCCGCATAATAAATCAAACCCGACATAAGTGTATCTTCATCAAGTATTCAAGTGCGAGCAATTTCAATACACTCATTTTTTTTTTCGTCCCCCCTGAACGATCGAAACTATTCGTATTTTATACTTAAATAGTCTGAGGCATGATTTATTCACGCGGAAAAACCCGGTAACAAGTCTAGTAGCTCTAGCCTCGAAATTGTGAGTAGCGAGTTTTTCGAATTTTTGAAATCGCTAATCCAAGGTAATTCCTGCCGCATATCGCGTGCACATTAATCACGTTTCTTAAGACAGTTGATTATTTCCAAAGTTTTTCCTTTCTTTCAGCAATTTCCATGTAAACTTAAAGGAAAACAGTGTGAAAATACCGTAATGTTTCCGTGATTCTTTTACAAAACATTTTTATATTGGAATTGTTTAAATTACCAGACAATATTTTGAATTTTGTCAAATATTTTTCAATATTTTTTTGCTACTTTAAACTTCTAACATAATTTCCTTGGAAAATCTATAGAAAATTCATTAACTTAATTAATAAATGAAAATATTTTTGTCAAATTACTTAAGAATTTACCTTAATGTTTTTTTTTTGACTAAATTTGGAAATTGAATTAATTATTGAACTTTTAACATTTAAACTATATTTAAATTTTATGTAATTATTCACATTTAACACTGATATGAATAAACGCATTACAAAAGTAGTCTAGACTTGGAACAACGTCGCAGGCTGAGATTAAGCATGAGATCATTTCTTCGACTTACAATAGTCGATACGGCCTATTTCGCTTGCTGACTGATAAAGTGCAACGAAAAGCACAAGGAACAACAATAAATAACGCCTAATTGCGTTTTTCCTTTCCTCAATAAAATGATAAGCGGCGTTATTATTTCGTAATAGAAAATTCCCCGGATCCGATACAGTCCAATGGAAATTGGAAATTTCCCAATCTCCCCCACAGTTAAATCGGGGTAATGCTCTGCTCTATTTATATACCATAGCAGTTTACAATACAATTCAGATCAAGTCTCAGTTCAAATTGGAATTGGTGCATTGATACATATATATTTTGATTAGGTTTTAAGTAAAATTAATGTTTCAGTACAAAAAATACAATGATTTAAGAATTACAATAATTAAAATTTATATTCACTTTAAATTACTTTTTTTATACTAAAAAAAATAAATAATTTATTTAGAGCAAAGATTATTAATTAATACGCATAAATAACAATAAAAAAAAACTTAATTAATGCTGTTATAATATTATTAATGAATATTTATAATTTATATTGAAATTCTGATTATTGAAAAAAATAATAATTAAATTTATTTGTGCATTATAAAAAATGCTTTGATATCAATTTTTTTTTGTTTATTTATGTTTCAGTTTAAATATAAATAATAATTGTTCATAAATGAACGAGAATTATCCTTGGGTCAAAGAAAAATCTGCATTATGTTAATAATAAACTCTTGTAACGAATGAACATATGGAAAAGTTAGATGTAATAATGCATACATTTGAATATTAAGTATATATAGAGTCGATTCGAATTAGCGTAATTGAATTGAAAGTTACGTGCCCGTTTTTTTTTGTTCCGTTCTTCGTATTTTCTTTCTTTTGGTTGCTGTCGTTTTTTTTTGTCGTACACATTTTATTTGCGAAAAAAGTTTTATTTGCTTTCTGCGTTGCGTCGTCCTCTCCAGAGATTATTCATGTTTAAAATGCCATGTAAAGGTTAGACGTTCAGGTTTATTCATGAATAAGGGATTTAGACTCATCGCTTAATTTTTAATTAGTTTCTCTTTCGAAATCAAGAAAATATAAATTGTGAAAATAATACATGGTGGAATAATGAAATTGTAATTTAAATGTGCTTTTTTTATTTAACGAAATATTTGAAGTAATTAATAAATTGAATTTTTACTGAAAAATTCGTAAATGAAAAATAAATGTTAATATAACTCTAATATACTTTAAATAATAGTTTTATAAGTTGTAAATTTGTAAGATGTAAAAAAAAGTACTCACATTCGCGTAAATAATCTTTCTGAAATAACTAAGTTTTATTTAAATAAACTTTTTAAAGAATTTACAAATGTTAGTAATCTTTTTGAAAAATTTACGTATGTAAACATGATGTAAACAATCTAGTTGAAGAATTTACAAATGAAATATTGATATAAATAATCTTCTTGAAGCATTCGTGGTTAATGACTGTTGTATGCAATCTTCTTAAAGAATTCTCAAGTGTACACTTGATAGAAATAATCTTCTTGTAGGACTTACTAACTTAAATAATGTTTTTATAAATTTACGATTAAGAATAGTCTTACATGATCTTCTTGACAAGTTATGAATGTAAGATTTCTATAAATAATCGATTTCAAGAAGTTATGGATCATGTTATATCTTTTGTTGTAGAAGAACTCTTTAAGTATTGAAATAATTAAAAAAAAAATCTTCAAAACTAACAATTAAATAATATTCTTGAAACATTAATTAAATTTATAGTGAAGAATTCAAGAATTAAAGACAGATTAATGCTGAAGTGCAAGAAACTACTGTAGCTATGCACCTTTTTATTGTTAATGTTTTAAAAACGAAGTATAAAACTAATATAGTCAATTGTGATAAGTTTTATAATAAGTTTTAATAAACATTTTACGAATTCGGATCTAGCGAAATGTTTAATGAAACAAAAATGTTGTCAGTGTCTTCAGTTAGACAAAACACTATAAATTGGGATAAATGAAATTTAAGGGTTTTTTTTTTGATGGATTAATCCGTGCATTTGTAGGGTTGTGTGTGGTTAGTGGATAAATTCGTGCATAAATTATTAATCATTTTATTAGCTTATATTTTATGCAGGATAGGAACAGAAAAAAAAAATGACGAACGACATTTATTATTTACAATTTCCACATTAGCTGCGTTATTTATTGAATCGTTTGTGTGTCGGCCACATACATACATACATTCACGCATAGAACATGCAAGCGCGTTACACGTGTGTGTTTAAGTCGTAATTAAATAGTCACAAAAGTGCACGTTATGGGACGAGGGATAATGGTGGTACGACCATCGAAAAGTGCGATGAATCATAAATGTTATAAAAAAATAATGGTTTTTTATAGGATCAAAATGTTTTATTTTTATAGGAGTAGATGTTTTTTGTCTCTATATATATTGGAGATGAGTGTTTATGTTTTTGTAGAAGACAGTGTATTCCAACCATAGCGCAGGTTGGATGATTGCTGAGTTCAAAGACTTCGTTCGTTGTTAGAATGATGGATGACCGCGTTTGTTATTGCAATTAAAGCGAGAGGTGGCACTGAAAATACAGACAATGCGTTTAGAATTAGACGCGTCGTTAAATATAGTTGACGTTTGTTTAGTCTGCATAATTTTGCTCGTTGCATTAAAAATAACTGTTGTTGGCGGCAGCAGCAGTAGCTTAGGTGGATTGATCTCTTTTTTTCTATTAGGCTGAGCGGTTTTCCGTTTCGGTCATCTTCTCCCCCGTTTTGAAAGTTGATGATGGGGGTGGTTTTTCTCTCTGTTAATAGTTTGCGTCGTTCGCTTCTGGTTGTTTGAGTACAAGGAGAGAAGACGGAGGATGAGGAATTATATGACCTTCGCGATGGCTGACCGTCGGACTTATCGTCGCCGAGATACGGGACTAAATGTGATTAGATATTGAGTTATCAGCTCCGTCTCTGTTTCTCCCCCTCCTCATTTCTGAGCCGTTTGATTTTTATGAACAAAAGTTGGAAAGGAACAAGATAGTTTCCACGGATATATTTTACTGCTATTACTTTCGTTTCGAGACTCGGAATTGGCTCAGGGGTTGAGGATGTTGCGGAGGGTGGAGAGAAAAACGGATATAATCATACCCGAGCCAATACATATGTGATGCTGCTGTTGTATATATGGAGGATGGAGAAAGTTTTTCCTCGGAGATCTTATTTTTGGCCCTGGTCGGAGTCGAATTTTAAGTGGGAGCAAGGGCTTCGCTTCTTCTTAATTCCGTACCTTCGCGGCGGTGGTGGAGGAGGCGGCAGAAGGGTTATATACGTAGGGAAAGAAAAATGATCCATTAATCTGAAACCCAAAGTCTGTGTGGCGCCTGTAGCAGTCTGGGGGTGAACAAAAGGCGGCCGAGGCGCCGATCCGTTCCCCCCGCTGAGGGTGGCGGCAGTAGACGCCGCCGTCGCTGCCGCCGCCGCCGCCACACCGACACCCCTCCAAAAACCCTCTCTCCGCCCACGCAACCGCCGTCCTTCCTCTCCCATTTCCCACCACTTCCACAGGATCCTCCACTAGGTACTTCGCGATTCAGGTTAAGGTCGTGATGTCAATTGCATGCGGCCAGGTATCCTTCTCCTCTCTTCTTCCTTCCTTTTATCCCGGATTCAATTATTACTTAATGGTTTAAACTCTAATTATCCGCCGCCCCTTCGTGCCGCCACCATCCGAATCAAACGGCACGGCACTTTGATGCTCCGCTTAATTCTTATTTAAAACTAATCCGAAACCACTTTCATGTCTCCATTCCACCATCGCATCCAATTTGAACCGCAAACATTTAAAGCACAAATCTTACTACATCAAACATACATTCATTCCTTTGTACAATAATTACCGAAATACACAATTTTAATAGCAAATATAGATGGAATTCAATTAACCAATATATTGATGAGAAAAAACTTACTTTAGGACAAAAAAAAACTTATCCAAATCTTGGGACAACTTAGTTAATATAAAATGAATATTTCTAAAGAGATTCGAAGATGTTTATTTATTAGGAATGAATAAATTTTGTTATCATTACTGAATTATTATATTAAACGAAATTTTTGGAATACAAAATAATCACATAAATTGATGATTATTTGAAATAACATGTTTTCATCTTCATTCAATTTTACATTTTTTTTTTATTGCAAAACGCTTCATTATTACATAACATTATTGATTATATTACCACCATTCACTGCGCCATTCGAAAAAGGTTTTGCAATTAAAAACGAATGCGTAAATTGGTGACATTACATTTTTTATTTTGCAAATCAATATATTCCCGTTTATTAGAAATATAAAATATGTTAAAAATTACGCGTTATTTGCCAATTAACTTAGGTTGTTTGTAATATGTATGATTGGTATAGCTTATTTCCCAAGTATTTGTGCAAGTAGATTACTTGTTAATCGCATAGAAAGCACAGGTATCCTCTGACTTACGAACTCCCGGACTTACGAACAAAATTCTTAAAGCTTATTTTGTTTATTTTAATGTATTTTTCAAATTTATCAGTCAGTAATACGGAATTTAACATATATAAAAGTAATAACCATTTGGAAATATTAAAAAAACTACCAAATATAATTCAAGAATGGAAAAATATTAATTGATTTTATTGACAAACAGAATTCATACTAGCTTGTAGATTATTGTGTAATAAGATTTCTTACAATCTTAACAATCAGTACTTGATTTTACCAAAAAACATAACAGTTACAACTATTGGCTTTTTTATGCTTTCATTCTACTATTTCAACATTAAACAGCGCCCAAACGGAATTGTAAATTGCACAAAAAAAATATAGAATTGTGAAAATGCGTCGGGATAAAAAAATTGTATAGAGAGAGAGAAGTGTAATTGATTGAATGTGACACGAGCGATTCGATTCGATTACATTCGCGAAATGTGATTTCCATTTACGAATATGTCCGTTCACAAAGTTACAAATTATTTAATATATTTCTGTTTTTGTGTTTTGTATATAAATATTTTTTCTGTGTCTCACTGAAAACGCTTTTGAACTGCAATCGAAAAAGGGAATCGGAGATTTCGTTATTACATAATTCTAATGAATACTTCTTTACTGAGAACGAAACGAACCTCATTCAACTTTTCGAGTCGCTCGCTCACTTTCCGAAACTAGTTACGCAACGATAAATTATGTAATCATAAATATATTTTTACTCGTTGATTTCTTTATCAAACTTTGATAATTTTCTATTTGTTTAATAAGTATATAAGTTTCTATGCGTGTCTATCGTCTCAATGATTACCTTAAATCTTCATTTAAGTTTGTGATTACATAAGTTTAGTTAATCCAAATTAACTTTAATTCAAAAAAATCAAAATGAATGTTTACTTCATTTTTTCTAGTTGGTTTATATCATTTGATAATTAGTTATTTTTTGCGTTGAATCAAAATTATCTTAATTGAATGGATAATGAATCAGCAATCGTAATGATTGAAATAATGGTTGTGCCGTGCTAATTGAATTGAAACTGATTTTATGTAATTGCATGGAAGGAGAGGATACGTGCACGTGCGAGAGTGTAATTAGTAGAAGCGGAATTACATGCTCGAAGATGCCGAAGAATAGTGTTTGAATTCGTAATGCGATTTAATTATTATTAATTGTCCACGTGAGGGAGTTAATTCGTGCGAGTATTCCACGCAGGAGGTGAAGGATTGTGTGAGCGAGTCCTTCCTCTCCGAGAGCTTAAGGATTTTGCCTGCTGATGGTGTTTTTAGATAGTATCTACTTAATTATGTTCTCGTGTTTCCGCTCCGGCGTGCCGCTGCTTTGCTTTGCTTGCTTCACGTAGTTGACTGTGTATGCATATTTACGTAATGTTTAGCTGAGGGTTGGTTTGTTGCTCGCTTCCTTAGCTTGTCGGATGCATAAGTAAAAGCGCAACCTGGGAAAACCGCGGAACATCATCGTACCATCATCATCATCTTGATCAGCTGCTGCTAAATAATTAGTCTTCGGATCCGTTACCCTGTGATAAATTATGCATGGCAGCGACACCTTGACTCGACGGAGGCTTGTCATAATCCGCGGTTAATCGTCGACGGGATCATCCTCTTCATCTCCGTGAGTTTTAGAGGATTCTCTCATTAACACGTCAGGATTAGAGAGAGAGTAAGCGAGCGAGGGAGAAAGGTGTGCAAAATTGAAATTATCAGCAACAGTGCGAATTAGTTCATCCAACGGGATGAACTGAAAACAGTTAATTAGGCTCCAAGCAAATCGCAGCTTCATAACAATGTTCCAGGTAAATGCATACGCCGGGAACAGAAACGCCAATAGCGAATTCGCGAATTCGCATTCTAGGTCAATGATATATACAGAAAAATTAACTTAATTGAAATAATTTACTAAATTTATTTTAATCTCAATTAATTTATATATTTTTTAATGTTACTCTATGCACGAATTCCAAATTCATGAGACAATTATTAAATGATAATGATATATCATATTAAGAGATTTTTTTGATTAAATTAATATTTTTTATTAATTAAAATTTCAAATTTGTATCTCGTATATTAAGCTGGATTTATCCCTGGATTAAATTGATATGCATATTGGTATATTCCTGCCACCTGTGGCTGCAGAAGATTCCTCACGAAACGCGCCACCCCACTTAAGATTGACTTAATCAAATACCAAATTGGGAATTCAGGAAGTGTAATTGCGCCACTTCCAAGAACAACAGTAGTAACCAAGATATAGCAAGAAGCATTTCGTTAATGGATGGTGGATTATAATAGAGACAATTTCACTTTGCACGTGATCGTTTTGTAACACACCACACTAAACTAAACACACAGAGGGGGAGGGAATTGTTTCGGTTTGGCTCGCAGACGCTCTCAGGTGTTCGGTTGGGTTCAAGGCCGCTTTATCTCTTGTACGTGTGTAAGCGTGTGCGTTTATATTGATATAAGTGTATGTGTGAGTGCGTGCGTGACCTACGCCAAGGATCCGTTTAGCCCTGCTGCGTATCCCGGTCACGATCCTTCCGAACAGACAAACCGTGTCTTCTTCGCACCCTTTCGACGCTAACCCTGAGTCCTCCCATCCACCCTCTCTCACTCCAAGGATTAACATCGTTAATGTCAGCCGCCTACACGCGGATTAAAACGTCCAAATTCGAGAGAGCTGCTGTTAACTTCGAGCGAAAGTTGAAAGAATATTCAATTTCAATTAACAGCACGAAAGAAAGAGGTATTCTTGTAGAAAAATGAAAAGCAAAAAGTTTTTAATTTTGAGTTGATTACCTCCAATTGCCAATTGATTTAAACGATTCAGTGAATTTAAGCACTCCAATTTTTAGAAGTTATGGTTTTCAGTTTATAAAATTTACAAAAATTATCAATAATTCATCTCTGTCTTTAGACTAGGTCAAAGGTTGGATTGATTTATAAAAGAATAAAAATTATAATTCTCTGGAAATGTTATGTTGAATCATTTAAATAATATTTTTAGCTTATAACATATATAATGAACTTTTTAAGTTGGAATAATTCAATGTCATAACTTGTTGCTTTTATTATAAAATTGATTCAATTAAATAAATCAGTTTTCTTATAGATTTATTGAATTATTTCTTATTAATTTGAGTTTATAAGTAAGTAACGAAGTTTCAAATTAGACGTATTGCATTATCAAACAATAAATTAATGATGATAAGGTTTTAATGATGCTTTTTAATTTCTGACTGTTTAAATTTCGCGGTCTTTGGGTTGTCACAGAACAAAGGACAGCCTAGAAACAAATGCAAACTAATTAATAAATATTATATGTCTCCTTTGTTCACGGACTTTATGAATCCTCGAGCCGCGTCTTCTTCATTTTCCTGGAAAGAAAATGATATTATTTTCGTCCTGCATTGTATCTGC
This sequence comes from Nicrophorus vespilloides, assembly GCF_001412225.1. Taxonomy (NCBI): domain Eukaryota; kingdom Metazoa; phylum Arthropoda; class Insecta; order Coleoptera; family Silphidae; genus Nicrophorus; species Nicrophorus vespilloides. The sequence continues at coordinate 16,783 of NW_017095521.1, forward strand.
AATCTTTCGTAACGCCGCAAGGATGTCCTGACAAGAGTCATTAGTGTTCGGATACACATACACGCACACTACACACACAAAAAAATAGAGAAGAATGTTGTGGGGATGAGAGAGAGAGAGAGAGTTGGTTGCGTGGGAGAAATAGGGGGAATCCCCCGGTTATATCGATTTGCAGGACATCATTGTCGATGTCGGACCCGGCCGTATTATGACTGATGAGGTCAAAACGCGACGCCGACACTTGACAGTCGCGAAGGGACGGCCGCACCTCCCCCCTTTCCTTCCACCCCCATTAACCCCGCATTAATATAACTACAATCAATTAAGCCCGAATTCTAACCCTCCTTAGTATATTACATTCTTTTTTCAATTCACTCACAATGTAATAATAAACTGCAATAATTGATGGACACGAAAAAATATCTTCATGTCTAGACTTAAGTGTATTAGCGGAAGTTGTCTCCGCTCATAATTCACTTAGTACTTTTTAAATGTGGCGCCCTTCCATTCCACCACCCCCAATAAACCCGTTCACAGCACACTAAATTCTTGCGCCTTATCGTGCGCCACTTTTAATTTGAACCATTCAAAACTAGACTTTCGAACGTTAATTTCCGGAGATGCAAATTAACAATTGCATGGAATTATTTGTCGGTAATTGAGTTATTTATTTTTGGGTTCGGAGTTGAATGAGGTCGAGCGAGTTGAAGAGACGTCGAACTTTTTTTTTTGAGGATCAATTGGGCCGAAGGGGATAAGGGTTTCTTTTCATGTATATATATATTATGAGGGAGGAGATGTAGACGATGATTAATTGGTATAGGGAAGACCCATAAAGTCTTCGAGTGGAGAGTATTACATATAAAAAAAAGTTGTCCATCGAGTTGTCCACTCCTTGTAAGGATCGAACCGCATTTTTAATGTTCATCGCAATGAAAAATCAAATCTGATTTATTTATATATAATTACCTAATGTCTTCGAAATTACAGTAATTTAACTAATAAAAGTAATACAAAAAGTTAAATTGTCAAATGTAATTTTCTCAACTTAAACGTCAATTATTGGACAAATTTATTGAATGCTTGTATCTACTATACAAAAATAGAATTGTAATCATATTTTCTGTAAATTCTTATCATTAAGTATAAAGTTTAGCAAAGTTGCTTCAATTTACTCATTACTTTCGTACCCAACTAGCAAATACCACAAAAATTCCTTAATTAATCAATGATTTTTTCTATAGTCTAAAATTAGAAAACTCTATACTTTATACAAAAAAAAATAATCATTTAGGTATGTCATTTCACTTCAATAATTATTTAGTAACATTTATGACTTCTTTTTGTACAATGGAAATCAATTGACGTCGGAAAAAAAAGTCAAGCCGAAAAAAAAAATGCAAATGCATTTTGTAACTAGATTCAACATTAGACGAAATTACAGTAATTTAATTAATAAAAGTAATACAAAAAGTTAAGAAGCTTTCATTCCATTGTCAAATGTCATTTTCTCAACTTAAATGTTATTGTCAAACGTCAATTATTGGACAAATTTATTAAAAGCTTGTATCTACTATACAAAAATAGAATTGTAATCATATTTTCTATTTTGTAAATTCTTATCATTAAGTATAAAATTTTGCAAAGTTGCTTCAATTTACTCATTAATTTCGTACCCAACTAGCAAATACCATAAATTTTTTTTAATTAATCAATGAATTTTTCTATAGTCTAAAATTAGAAAACTCTATACTTTATACAAAAAAAATAATCATTTAGGTATGTTATTTCACTTCAATAATTATTTAGTAACATTCATGAATTCTTTTTGTACAATGAAAATCAATTGACGTCGAAAAAAAAAGTCAAGTACGAACGTAAGTCAAAGCCGAAAAAAAATGCAAATGCATTTTGTAACTAAATAGATGCAACGTTAGGCGAATTTCTAATTATATTCGCTGACGACCGGTTAAACAACTTATGTATATACACATTTTTTTTTCCGTATTTCCACGACACGTAACACGTTTAGGGAATAGGAAAAAAAATGGCAGTATGCAATTCCTACAATTACGATATCTATTTTTTTTTATCCTGCTTCACTTACAGCGATTGCATAATCGCCTTTAATTACGTACGTCGTGCGCACGCTGTGTCCACTTCGATTATCATAAATTCTACATTATTTTTTGTCCACGTCAGGCGAAAATACTTGCATCGAATGACAAAAGTGCACATTTTGTGTGTGCATGTGTGCAGAGGTATTTATTACAAGTAATAAAGTATCGAAGATATCTGGTTTATATCGTGAAGAATTAAAAGGGTATATAAAGGTGGAATGCTGCACGGATTCTTTGCAATCTGTACACATTTATTGGCATTTGATGCACATAATAATTTAAACAATATTACAGATTTATATTAATTACATTTTAAAACAAAATTAAGTTTTAATTGGAAGATTCACCTCTTAATTACACAAAACTAACGATACATTATTAATATTAATAAAATTTTATGTTTTTCTTTTTTGAAATTTTTAATTCGCTCTTTAATTTAATGAACATTTTCTTTTATAACTTTTAATATTTTTTCGTTTTTTTTTTTAATTAATTAATGTCCTTTCTTTTTTTTTTGTTGATTATAATTAATTGTGGCAACTTTTTAATATCCTTATATCATTGCCTTCCTTCTTTTTTTTTTGTGTACGTCTATAAACGGGTTTTATTTAATGCAACGATTATGGCAATAAATTGAATAAATCGTTTAACTAATAGCGACAATCTAGATTACCTTGGTCTTTCGACCAGTCAGTCCGTCTTCTCTTTCTCCTCCTCTCTGTGTTGTTCTACTCTCCACGAAATGCGACGAACGAAACAACAACAACAAAAAGAGAGAACAACATAAAAAAAATCTTGTTTCTTTGCGGCAATAAATTGTTATATTATAGTTCTATTTTTCATAATTGGTTTTAATATTTTATTGTTTCATTAAGAAATTTAACGGAATTGTTTTTTTTTTCTTATTCTTTCATTTCATTTAAATCTATTGCTTGTGTATTTTATGGTCCGTATACGCATCTCAGGAGCAATAACTGTAGAGCTTTTATAGTTGAATTATAAAGGATATTCTCCGCATTAATTTTGAACTGCTCTGTAATGGTTGCACTAAAAGATATATATATAGCTTTTTGATACTTCAATTTATGTCTAATTCTTTTTTCTAGAAAATTACAGATGTCTCTTATTCAGAACATGAAAGTTTTTGTTTTCTTGTAATTATTTACATACTTTTAAATACAGCAAACACATTTTTTTAGAAATTAATTCAATCATTCGTTGAAAGTGCATAAATTTATGATATAATATAATATATAAAATCAAGTAATTTTAATAAAAATCTGTTGATACTTGTCAAAATGATGGATTTCAGTAAATATAAGTTTATTATATAGTTAATAATATTCTGTAGGAAATTATTACGTCTAAAAATTTAAACTTCTTTGATATTCCAAGCTATAATCATTTCGTTAGTTTCACGATGTAAAGCTGCGTACACACTATCAGTTATACCAATTACTTACTACCAATTAGTAGTTAACTTAGAGTTTGCTGTCATTTTTAGTGAAGCTATTACGATTACGTAGTGGTTGGTACGCTTGACACATATGTCATATGTCACTCATAGTGTGGACGTAGAAAGTTTTAGCAAATATTATACTGAGTTTGGTTACTGCGTTTGTTGGGTGTAAAGACAGATAGGGGGGTTGAGCGATTTCGGGGAATAGGAAGGAAGTGGTTCTCGAGGTAGTAGCTGTCCAGATAACCAGACTTCCCTCGCGAACCTTGAGAGTGTTTTGGTGTACTTTGCGGCCACTTCGACAGATATCCAATATACGTATACAGATATACTACATACATGTTTTTGCCGTCCGAAAAACCGCGATTGTCATATCTCGAATGTTTCGCGTGTTATTAAAATGTTGAAGGGAAACAACGGAATGAGGAAGAGGAAGAAGTATCGCCTCGATTGATTTATTTTTATTGCGTTAGTCTCTATTTAGGCTACACATCAAAGAGCGGAGGGTTTTCGTTGTGCGTTGTTGTATATCTCAGATATATCCTATATAGTAGAAGTAGATATATATATGCGTAGACGTATATGTTGTACGAGGGGGAAAGGAATCAAGTGAACTGAATTGGGGCACATTATATCTCTGTATGGGTCCGCGATAGAAAAGGGGACGAACGACGACTTATGGCCCCCATTCTTCGGGGGGTCTCACTCTGACACACTCCTTCGACCTCCGCAGACGCTCGATGGAAGTGCATTTTGCGACCCCCCCTTCGGAAAACTCTCCTCCTCGACGCACATAAAGAGAACCTTCTTTTCCACTCCCCTTCAACCTCGAAGAAGAAAAAAAGTCTTCTCGTTCCATCCGCATACGCACTATTCCGGATTAATTCCGAAATATAATGTTTCTCCCTCATCCCCCTTTCTTTTTTTTTTGTATATAAATATACAAGCAAGCACTTTCTTCTCATCCGTATATTGTATGTATGTATGAAATAGTGAAAAATCTATACGACGAATAAATTACTCGCCTCCTCGTCTCGAGTTCCATCTCATATTTTATATGGATCGAGTAAGACAGAGACTATTTCGCATCTCAACAGATTTTATTACCATTTTTATCTATAATTGGCCCACGTGAGCTTATTAACATTTATATAAGAATATTCCCATATCTAACCTTCTATTTTGACACAGTCATAGTTTTTTGTTGTTGGTATATATGTTACGGTAAAAGTACATAATCGGATACATTCACCTGCTTGGTTGGGTAATGTATACACTTACCCAATGACGTCGGTAAATGTTCATAAGTATATAAGTTATACATAAGTTATGTAAAAATAACTAATCACACAAACACATAATTATTTTATTTAGAACCTAAAACATTGTTTGCTGGTGACCTAACCTAACTGTATCTCGTATTTATTATTTTCAACTTTTACCGATATACGTAGGTAAAAGTATACATTTACCGGTAGAAGTTGATATGGGACGCTGCTGTCAGATTTGTACGTAAATTTACCTACAAGATCGGTAAACGTATACATTTACCGGGAAATGTATACTTTTACCGTGACATATACAATTAAACTAAAGGTAACTTTTCCTTTATACTTTAAGTTTAATCCGAGATTTTTTTTATATATATTGTACGCAATTCCACTCTTGTGTACGCTCAATTGTATAGCTTTATTGAAATTAAACTATTGTTTTTTACTTAGTTTTAAATATAATAGATTTCTAATAGGTGCAAAAAAAGTATATATTATACTTGTACATATTTATATATTATATTTCTATGCAGATATGTCGGTTACCTTGAATCAAATTCCTTTGTTTCAATACATTTTTTTTTGACCTGCGTAAACTTTATTGTATGTACATCGAAATATTATATGTGCATTTTTACTTGATGCGATTATTTTAAATAATTAAAAAAAAATGTTAGTCACATTTTTCTTTTTCGATTTGTCATTCCAACAATTGTTTATAATACGCACACTTTTCTACTCGTTTTAGCTAGTAAACAAAATGGGGGTGCGTATTATATTCGAGTACAAAATAAAAATGTAATGTTGAAAAAAACATGCAATTAGTACATGTAGACATTTTCGTCTGTCTTTTGTACATGCAATTAAAAATGAAGTTTTGAAATTGTCATAAGTGCGTATTATATACGAATTGCACTTTAATGTGAAAGTTTTGATGCGTATATATTTAATTCTTGTTAAATCAAGCATGCGTATTGTATCATCATCAGTGATGATTTAATTGTCAAAAATGATAGTAATTGTATATCTGTAGATGTTGGCTTCGTTGCAGTGTTTGATTCGTTGTGATGAGTGAGAGATGGCGAGAGAGAGGAAAGAGACGGAATTGGGTTCAATTAAAAGGGTTAAATAGATGTAACAGTGGTGAGTGAAAAGTGTAATTGATGTCGTGTTATGAGCCCAAAGCGCGTTCCGTATTACTACATACTCTATACATGCTGCATGGATATGCTGGTAGTAGCAAAACCGTGGCGGCGTTCATTGCACCGAATTAATGAATAAAATACGGACAAAAATGTTTGATACATTTAATGAGTTTAACGAACAAAATAAAATATAGAGAAATTACATGGAAATTTCTAACTTTTAGTTCGAATTTCAAATGATAATTATAATCATAACTGTGCATTATATATCATGAAAACTAATTGATTTTGAAGCTAAGCAAGAAATGTAGTTTAAGGAGTTATGAAGAATACATTGAATATTATAAAAACATAACTAACAAAGTAGGAAAATTGCTGGATAAATATATGAAGAAAAGGTAAAATTTAATGCCTTAATGTAGACATTTATAAGATTTTTGTTTATGATATCTCTGATTTGCTATCATATTGTTCATTAAATTTAGACAATAAAAATTCAATATCTGTAGGAGGCAATAACCTCTCGAATTCAGTGGAATATTAGGTTCAAATCTAATGATTTATCGCGTTTCGAGTGTTGTGTTCGTTCATCTAATGAACAACATTCACACCTCTAATCTCCAGTCCCATTTTGCATTATCTTCAATCGCGTTCAGATTGTCGAAACGGATTAGGAAATAGCATGCAATAAGACGGTGCAATGAACAATAACGAAAACAACACATACAAACTGAAAAAAAAAGTAGTCCGGTCCACAAATTTTGATCTATCATCGAGTGTTTAGTTTTGAACCAATTAATTGAATTCACTTTCTGATTAAATACATGTTAATCACGAATTCGATAATGGCACACGATGATTCACAGATTTTTCTTAATTATATTTAGTGATGATTTATAGATTTCAGATAATTACATGATTAATTGTATTAGAGAAAATATGAATATTGAAGTAGATAAAAAATGGACAAAATAAATATTCTGCTTAATTTTATTAGTTTCGTTTAATTCCATTAAAATATCAATTGAAAATACAGTAGAACCTTGCATAACGAGCGACGTTTCGCATAACGAGTGACGATGAAAAGAGAAGTCCCGGATTTCGCGTCTTCTACATCATTTTTAAAACTTGTGTACACATCTTATGTGTATTTTTGAATATGTTTCACTATACGAGTAAAAGCCGGAAATTTTGGAATGGATTAAAGTCGTTAAGCGAGGTTGCACTGTATATAAAATTTTGCTAATTTTCATATTATAAATAAATTTAATAGTAATTTTCCATTATAAAAGTTGTTTTAATGATGTAAATTTTAATTTAAAAAAATTGCGATGAATGTGACTTTTTGGTATGTTTGCCTTAATAGAAAATTTAATTTTATGGTTACAAATTGCTATAATTAACATAGATTATGAGATGATGCGGGGTGAGTAAATTTATTCAGTAATATGAGTTAAATGCGAGTGAAACCTGTGTGCTGAGGAATGGAAATCGTTTGATTTTGCTATAAGAAGATTGCGATTGCAGAGTGGAAAATAGAGAAGTTACGTAATTTCTACTTATTAGAAGGCGTCTTTAAACGCCGCACTAAGTCTGGAGTGTAATGTACGTTGTACCCTAACGATCTGTATTTCCTTGCATGAATTGCATAGATCATCATCCTAATGAGAAGCTGGTAGCAAAAACGGGCTCGTTCATTGCACCGGATTAATGAATAAGAAAATGATAAAACCTCCCACAATGGTATGGTAATCCTCCTCCTCCTCCTCCAGTCTTCGTCCTCCACATCGATGATCGTCGGCTACGAGTCTTTCTCTGCCCTCTTCCTCATCCTTGCAAGTCGAAAACCGGGGTTGTGTAATTAATTGTAAGTGGTCGTAAGTAGCTGAAATTATAAGAATCCAGAATTAATGAATTATTCATTATGGCTTTGACGTATTGCTTCGGTGTGTGTGTGTGTTCTGCACGTTCATGTCTTTCTGTACGTGTATGTGCATGGAATTTGTATGTGTGTGTGAGGTGGGGTGAGAGGGAGTAAGAAGAGGGGTGGTGGGAATGTATGAGGGGAGGGTGATTAATTTCCAACGCGTATGTCGGGATTAAAAGATCAAGTAAGCAGTCAGGGGCAGGCGCCCGCCCCGACTTTCAGGCGTCGCCTGGGCGTCTGTGCAACCGCCTCCGCCACACCTCTCCGACCCGCACCTTCCGAAACACGGGCGCCAATGCTGACACCCACAATAACACCCGAAAACTCAACCAACCCCAACTACCACCGCCGCCCCCCAAACGATCGGTGCCGACAAAAAAAAAACGGCAGACACATGCATTGCAAAAGAAGCAGGTCGAAAACGTCATGAATTGCATCGAATCTCTAGCAATATTTTCCCAAAACCAATTTCGTTAATTACTATAGATGGTAATGTTTCAATATCTTCAACAAACATTTATTTCAATTATTTATTTTTGAAAAATATACAATAAAATTTTGAGTATAATACGCACATATATTCATGCGTATTATACTCGTACAAAGTATAAGAAAAATCTGAAAAATTGCAATGTTTTCCATTAGTACATTACTTAATTGGAACAACAATTGCGTTGAAAAGAATAAAAACGTAGTATAACTTTGTAAACAGATAAGACATAACAGAAAAGTATCTACCAAGAGGATATAAATACAAATATTTAGATACGCATCAAGATGGAAGAAATCCAGTAAACATTTCTTCCTTTCAGGTTAACGTTCCGCTAATAAGAGGATGACAAACACATTTATCAGTAGAAAATAAGTTACTAGTATACAATGAAATCAATCTGGACATATGGATTGCACTTGTTGTTCATTTAGCAACATTGAAATCATGCAAATATGTCAATCAAACCTCTTATAACATTTCACGACAGCTGAAAACATGATAAATTTAAGTTCAGTTTTCAATTCTCTAAATAAATATTTGTATTTTTGTACAATTTGATATGAATTTAGAAAAAATTGATCATGGTATAGAATTGAATTGTGACAGCATTAAAGATACGTCTTATGCTGTCAAACATATTTGTTCAATCTTGTGTTAAGAAGATCTTTCAGTAGTTGAGACATTGAACTGAAAACCATGTTTTTGAAGAAATAAAGAAAACTATTCCCGTTGAGTTGTGAAACGCGCGGAGAGACCGATTAAGTACGTTTAAGTACATTATTTAAGAGGCTCCGCCGTGTTTTATGCGGTGTGCGCTCACGGAAGCTGAATAGTTGATAAGGAAGAAGGTGGAGGAGGCATGAAGAAGTCGTCCCCCTTTCGGAACGCGACTTCAAAGTAATTGCTGTTACCTCGAATTATTCACGTGGCCTTTTGATGTCGTCGTCGTCGTTCGTCTGCGACGCACAACACAAACCGCCCCCGCCCACCCTTCGGAGTCCTGATTACAGATAAGTGGAGGAGGCCGGTCCTACAAAAAAACCCCTCCACCTCCAACCTCGTAATCGGTCAGCTGCAATCTGCATACATATGTTCCCATCGTACATTATTCAGGATGTTTTCTCTTCGACGGGGAAAAAAAGAATCACGCGAACCGTAACCATCCAATGAAAAGTAATTAAAGACACGGATATTTCTGGTGGAGCGTAGAAAAATCGGAATCCGTTGTGTATACCTTTCGTTAATTAAGACGCTCAATTTTCCTAATTATCTTACAGCTTTCGACGTAATAGGTTTAATCCATTAGACTGAAATAATGCCTCAGCCCCACTCACCTGCATAAAACGCTCTCCTATTGGGTTTGTACCAATCCACTTTGATTGGTTCACCGTTTTCCACCGAAAGATTTAATTAATTTATCTACATCCAATTCCTAAAAGTTTAAGAAAAACACGAATAGTAGGAATGTATAAAACAGTCAAAATGGTGATTATATTCAATCCTTCAAAAGCCATCTCCACATTTAAAACAAAAATGTATCCATTGTTTGAAAACATCATAAAAGCTTAATACAGTTTTTGAAAATGTTCTAAATTGAATTAGATATTAGGTAAAATTATTAGATATAAGAGATTGTTTTCAGGAAAACGATGAAGGATTCTCCTTTCAAGAAAGTTCAACTATTAAAATTTGAAGTTGTATTGTTACAAGAAAGAAGTAGACGTTGTGAGAATAAATAAGCTATAGTATTGCAATTGGAAGATAATCTGAAATAGCATTTGGAATAAAGTTGAGATTAATAAAAAGAAGAACAGACAATAATTCATGTTGTCAAAAGATTATGAGCGCAACATGTAGGTCAAACATGTGCTCCAATCTGTGTGTTTCCTGTTTCTTCGAAAAGACTTAGTTCGCTTGTAAATCCCGAAGAAGGGAAGTATTTACATGCATGCACATACTACCCTGATCACCTGGTTCCGGTATATTGCTATAATCCTTGCGAGTTTCTTTCATATATTTTTTTTCACTTCTTCTTCCCTCGCGCTACCATACATATAACAATAATGTCTTGGTTTTGGCTTATAAAAGTAGCTTATAAAACTTTGATTGCCGCCGCGCCGCTATTTTCATTTATTGCATTCCACCTCGTTTCTTATTATCGCCGTTTTTATTGCGCCCTGAATTTTCACCCCGATAGATTCATATTCGCGCACCGCAGGCCTCCTCGACCAAACCCCCATTTAAATGTGATATATATATATATAGATATGTATATTCTACACCCCATGCTGAGTTATTGTCGCATAAAAGTGCAACTCTAAGTTTGATTGGTATCAGTTCGGAGTTTTCGGGATTTAATTCGGGCATTTGTGAGCCTCCACCACCGTTCTCGGTCGGTGTCCTTCTATCCTCCCGCGTTTCCGCCGCCGCCGCCAAACCGACAACTACGACCCCCTTCTGCAACTCGTTTGCATAATCGTATGTGGGTGTACCTGAGCTTTATCTCCCTCTTTCTGTGTGCGTTTATATATATATATATGTATGAATGTGTGTATATATGTATGTATGCTGTGCTTTCGGTGGAGTGGGAGGATGATGCACGCGGCGTCGCGACGCCGGCAATCCACTCTCACCATGGTCTGACGCATTTCCGGGCTCGTTTCCGCCGAGATGACAAAGGGTCCGCGCGGTCAGCGGTCAAACGACACCATTTATTCGCTCAACCTCACCCTGGACGCAGCACACCCATACATATATATGTGTGTGTGTGTATACATATACATGTTGGTGCGTTCCAGAAAAGAGAAAGAGATGTTCGTATGTCGGGGAAGTCCCTTTTAGCACTTAGGCCGACGGACGGACGCCCCAGAACTTTATTCGGTCGTTATGGGGTTGGGGAGACGTCGCTATTTTTTTTTTATGGTGGCCGCGATTTGAATCTTTTTCGGATTCTCCTCTATTGGTTTCGTCGGTGGCTGCGAAGGCGCCGCTCTTACTGGCACCAAATATATCACCGAAACTTACTCTAAGGCAGAGCAGGAAAGGTGAACTGTCTCGTTAGCGGCATAAATCACCGGGTGTGGGGATAACGGTTCGCAAAACCCCAATGCCATCATAACCCATTATTGATAATTCCTTGGATCAAAGCTTCTTGATCTCTTTTCTACAACTTCTTCAGGCACCATCTTTACCATCTATGTTACCTAAATTTTGACTTACTCAATACTGTGACAGTACTTTTAATAGTACATGATGTAATAAAAAACATAACATCTTTATCGATAAATACATTATTATATTAAAGTACTCATAACTCATTAATGACTAATCTGTTATGACTAATATATTATTTTTTTTTGATTTCAGAATTCAATCAGGCACAATTTGTCGTTGCATAACAGATTTATGCGCGTCCAGAACGAAGGCACAGGAAAATCATCATGGTGGATGATCAATCCGGATGCGAAGCCAGGAAAGTCGGTGCGAAGGAGGGCAGCGTCAATGGAGACGAGTAAATTTGAGAAGAGACGAGGCAGAGTCAAGAAGAAGGTGGAGGCTTTGAGGAACGGTCTTGCAGACGCCACGCCGAGTCCCAGCTCATCGGTGTCCGAGGGCTTGGACATGTTTCCAGACTCTCCGATTCACAGGTAAAACATCCACGATCCTTAGGCAATAGCGATAACAGTCAGATTCAGTAAGATTTTGCGTAGTTCCGGCGGTTTCCAATTGAGTCCGGACTTTAGGCCGCGCGCCTCTTCGAACACCTCCTCGTGCGGCCGTCTGTCCCCGATCCCAGCGGTCGTGGGCGTCGAGCCAGTCTGGAGTTCCCCGTCGCAATTCCAAAATTCTAATTACAGCCCAGAAATGAGCGGAAACTACTCACCGGACCAGCTCGCCGGCAACCTGGAGCAGGGCATGAAGATACAGCAAGACTACTTGGGGTGAGCTCACTACGTCTACCTACCTACGTCTCTTCTACTACCACCAACACCTCCTACTACTAGTACTAACACCTACCAGTAGCACTATGTGCCGTCTATGCTTAACAACACAACACATATTTGTTCTTGTTTCTATTTTAACAATAATAATAATAATACACGCAGCAGCTATTTAACAGATCCATGTGTGTGGGAGAATGTTTTAACTAACGCTTCTTTTTCTTCAATGTTGTACTCGTTAACTGTGGAATGGCTTTGAGTGAACTGAGTGCATGCAAGCAACTTTACTCAATCCATCGTTTCCATTTGTCTATCTGAAGGTACATCAATGGACAGCAGCCTCCTCAGCAACAACAGCAGCAGCAACAACAGCAGCAGCAGCAGCAACCACCACCGCCGCCACCACCATACACTGCTCCGTACGAGAATTTCTGTCAGCACTCGATACACGGCTCATCCCCCTACGGTCACAATTGCGGAATTCACCGCCTACAATCCTGCGGTTGCTTAAACCTCCAATGCAAAGTCGAGGTATGTCTGAAATTAAAACAAATCAAGACCCCAAAATAAGTTTTTCATTGCCAATTGTCATTAACTTCTGGATATGTTGACTTTTGACCACTTTCGATCTGATTTGTTATTGTTGTTGCAGCGTATGTCGCCAACGAGTATGTCTCCATCGTATCCACAATCGGAACCATCTCCGGATTCTCTGAACAGTCAATACAACATAATGAGGGGGAGCATCCAAAGACCGCCGTCCAGTAGTCCACCGCTGACGCCTCAGTCGATGACCCATGGGATGCCGTCGACGATGATGGGACAGCTGATGAACACCCTGAACAGCGGCGCCCTGGACGATCTCAACATCGAGTCGTTGCAAGGCGGTTTCGACTGCAACGTAGAGGAGGTCATCAAGCACGAGCTGAGCGTGGATGGAAACTTGGACTTCAACTTCAGCCATCAGAACCTGAACGCTCAGCAGGAGGCAGCAGTGAACAACGCACAATCCGCACCGCCCCCGGCCTACTCGGCCACAGTCACAACGCCGTCCTGGGTTCATTAACGTAGGAAACATTTATTAATATATATATAAAAAAGGTAATTATCTTTCATACACGTATATATGTATATTATATATATATATATCTCTTTGTTTATATTTTTATTTCGCGACGATTGCTTCAGAGAAATTCTTTTGCTAGGGTGAGATTTTATAATGGGTCACGGAGAATGGCGGAAGCCCGACCGTCTGTTAGATTGTACTGTGCTTTAGTTTTTTTTTCCTTGTTTTATTATTATTTAAAGTTGTTTCTTCTCTTGAATCAATTGTCGCTCTTAGTTAACAATAAACGTTATTACGATAATTTACTTATTTTTATTATGATCAAAACATACTTTATTTTTAAATGCATTTTTATCACAAATTAGTCAAAATTATAACATCATTTTATATATCTATAGTTCAGAAAGCAAATTCGTAAATGCGAAATATCTTTCAGATCAAATGTAAATAATATTCGGGTAGTGTAAGTAAATTAAATCAACTTGGTAATTCTAAGATTACCTCAGAAATTTCTAACTTATTGCAGTTGTATATAATCAAGTTTTTAAATTATAAATGTAAGTGCGATTCGTATGGAAATGCTGCGGTTATTTTCTTTTAATCAGCTGATACAAATCGGGAAGATGAAAAGAATTGGTGGTTTGTTGGAGTTTGATGGCATCGAGAAGAAGAGGGGTCGCGTGAGGAAAGAAATTCCAATAAGCGAAGTTTAAAGAAGTGGGTGGCGGTGGGTGGCAATAAAGAAATTCGCGCGCGTAACTTTCCCGTTGAGTCCGCTCGGAGGTTACGGCATGTCCTCCTCTCCTTCCTAGCTCGCAGACGACTACTCTCTGGGCTTGGTAATCAAATTTTCTATCTGGAGAAAATTGAATATAAAATTTAAAGAGGCTGACAATTTCGGGAGAACCCGCGTGATAAGTTGACAAGTACCCGGTCGCAGGGGGTGGCGCCGCCTATCGGAGAGTTCGTTGGGGGTGGTGGCGGCGGCGGCGGCGACGGCCGGAGTCGCATAATTGAGCGGTAAAATGTGTGCTGGCATTTAAGTAACACGCGTGCCGGGGGAATTATTAAAATTTGACGGTCGCCACCTCCGTGTCGGCGCGCCGCCAACTCAAACTCACTCTCCGTCTCTCTCTCTCACACATACACATCACAATCTACATGCATATACATAGATTATACAGATACGCACAGACAGAGGCAACGACGAAATATCGTAATCGGAGAGACGGGGGCAGCGATGATGAATGCGCCTCCACCCCCCATTCCACCGCCGCCGCCGATTTGTTTAATGCATATCTAACCGAGATTAATGTGGCGAGGGTTTCTCTTCGGTCGGGGATCCTCCACTACTACTTCTCTTTTTTTTTATTCCATTCTTCCACAACTACCGAACCCTTCGACCGTTCGAGAAGGGCGCACACGAAATTATCATATAAATATTTTCGGGGGATTCCCCCTCACCCGGCGTTAGCAACACTTGACAACTTCGCGAAACTGCTTCAATTACTTCGCATCACCCACAAACCTCCCCCATTCACTGATCAACTTATACACCGGATTTGCTCTCGCTCAATCCAATTCCGTCGGCTGTTTTAAATGCAAGCATTTAACGTGATAATCATATTTATATTATCATATTTTACTTTACTAAATTCAGAGAACTATTTAATATTTAAAGATGTTTTCATCTCTCATTTTCTTAGAATCAATTCAATAAAAATGAACTAATCAGAGAAATACAATAATTACAGTTTTACATACATTTATGCTAATAACAAATCATATTTTTGTTATGCAACATTTGAAATTGATTACGATTATGTTCGTTGCTTTCTACAAAGCAGAGGACGAAAGGAAGAAAAAGAGGGAACGAGAAAGAAAACTGAACTGCAAATTGAAAAAGGGGGATATATGGAGAAAGGCTAACGAGAAGAAGTGGATGAAGAGTCCTTAAAAAGATACCGAGCAAATGGACTGAAAAATATATGTATGAAATGTCATGCAAAAATGTTTCTCTGAATATTTTCCTTGGGACGTTAAAAAAATGTATATACATCTATACGAAATATGATAAAGAATCTGCGGTCACGATGTATGTCACAAGTAGCATTACGAATTTACCTCTCAGGTGAAACAAAGGATATCCGTTTTTGTTTTTTTTAATAAAAAAAAAATTGGCGTTTAGTGGATTATTTCATGATTGGATTTAGTGTTTGTTTCTACTATAGTATTTAATATTTGATATAGTAGCAATTCCAAAACAATCAAAAACCACAATAATTACGCTGTATATTTCCCAATTAAGGTTTTTAATTAGTTACTTTACATATAATTTTTCGCAATGATTTGCTGAAATGATGAATTGTACTTTTTAAGTTATTAGAACAGTGTGTACGCACCTTTATAATATTGTAAGTTAATTGGAAAGAGTATATTGTAAAAAGTCAGTCAGTTGAAGTTCTAAAATTTACAGTTGTTTTATCAGGAATATTGATGAAGATTTATCCTGTAGTTAATGGAGAGCCGGTAAATCCGTGCGACGGGGACTTTGAAAGAAGAAAAAAAGAGACAGAGAGAGAGAGTGGATGCAGATTACGTGTCTTTCGTGGAAAACAACGTGGCACATGGCGTTAATTGAAATTATGTAGCTCAAAGTGCGGTGCTCAGACTGTTGTGTAACGAAATGACGGAACGGTATCGGATTCTAACGACATCTACGGGGAATTTATCGGGCGCGCCAAATAATTGATTGCATTATGCTTCAGCATCGGAGTGGAGGAGAGCCCTGCTTCTTCTTTTTTTTTTCAATCCCGGTTCGGATCGTGCGGCTGATTGGGGACAATTCCGGTGTGCAAAACGAACAAAAAAAAATGTGGAAGAAGTTGAAGGCTGCTGCTGTTCGCCTTTTGCCTCCGCCGCATCCCTTTTATGCAAGTTGCTTGTTAGTGCAACGAAGCCTCGTTTCGCATCGCATCGCATAGTCGGAACCAACTAAACAACCACCCCACAACACATACACCTGCGCTTTTCTGTTGCACGCGTTTTATCAACTTTCGTAATTGCCGTTACACGCGCGTTGCATCCGAATGCAACAAGTATTTTTGTTGCGATGTGGACATACGGCATTGTTTGTATTGCCGCTGCCGCCGCCGCCTCCCTTGACGTCCCTCCACTTTACAAACCGCAGCATATAAACACACACACTCTCTTTGTTCAACAACTTGTTACACTTCCGATATAAACAAGTTGATAAATTAGGGCCGCGCCGACGAACGGGCAAAAATAGATAAACTGGGGGGGTTGTTGCAACCAACGGTTACATCGAGGGAGAGAGAGAGAAAGAGAGTTTGGACACTGAAGCAGTTGCCAAATGAAAATTTACAACTTCCTCCCAGCATGCGAATTATTGTTTTTAAATTACTCTTCTGCATGAAAAAAAAAATACATCTCTTTCTCAAATTTAATTTCATTTAACATTGAATAAGCGACGAACTACAATGATTTTATAGATTACAAGAAGTGCATATGTGTTAAATCATACAATTATGATGAATACAAAAGTAGATTTTACTAGTAACTAGTATATTTCATTAATAGCAATGAAATAACCATCAGTTCCTCAAGGTTCCTTATTGAATCCTTTTTAACAAATATACATTTTCGTTTCGTATTTAAACTAGTAGTTCAAACCTTTCTTAATAATACTAAAAACCTTATGTTCAAGTATTTAAGATTATTTTTTTAACATATTTTGTGAAATTATTATTGATTTAACACTAATAGTGCTTTACAGCATTAAATATAGATTTTGTTTATGTATATTTTTAATACAAATTTTTTTGTTGGAAAACCAAAATTTCAATACTTAAGATTTTCTAAACATTTTGTATTTTCGATTTTTAGCAAATTATTTCTTAATTTTTCAATTCTTACTTTCTTTTGTCGTAGTCATAATAATGTTTGCTTTTTTATATAAAAAAAATTAATTTGTTTAAAAAAATTTATTCTAATATAAATTTTCATTAACTAAGTAATAATGAAATTGAAACCGAAATGTGAAGTATTCTATAAAATTCTATACTGAAGCTAAATCAATAATTCAAATTTTGTTCAATTCTCAGATTTTCATTAATTTGTTTTGTTTAAATTGAAATAAATGAAGAATATAATTCTATGATAATCTGGACAAATCCTGTAAAAAGAGATATTTTTTTTTATAAATTTAAATCGAAATGTAAACTTCTATTCTATGAAATTCTATACTGAAACTAAATCATAAATTCAAATTTTGATCAATTCTCAGATTTTCATGTTTTTTGAAAATTGAATAAAATGAAAACTTTAATCCTATGTGATCCTAGATTGATGTTAATTCTGTAAAAATTCTCAGATTTTCATGAATTTGTTTCCTTTAAATTGAAACCGAAAAGTGAACTTATATTCTATGAAAATTTGAAGCTAAATCATTAATTAAAATTTTAATCATTTCTCAAATTTTCCTAAATTTATTTTTTGAAAATTGAATAAAATGAAGAATATAATTCTATGAGAATCTGGACTGAGGCAAATTCTGTAAAAAGAGATATTTTTTTATAAATTGAAACCGAAGTGTAAACTTTTATGAAATTATATACTGAAGCTAAATCAATAATTCAAATTTTGATCAATTCTCAGATTTTCATATTTTTCTTTTTTGAAAATTGAATAAAATGAAAAATTTTATGAACTGAGGATAATTCTGTAAATGGAGATATTTTTTCTTTAAATTGAAACCGAAATGTGAACTTCTATTCTATGAAATTCTGTACTGAATCTAAATAATTAATTACCATTGATTCGCTCTTGATTACAATCTTGTGTTATGTTTTAAACGCAACAATATGCAATCTTATCGAGCCGGACATAATTGAACGCCGTTTACATACTAATTTGAGAGCGATCTCGCATGTAATTTCCATTAAATGCCATCGCTTCTCCTTCAACCGACTCTAATGAAGATAAGCGTTTCGCCGCTCGGCGTTTAGCGTTTTCCCCCCGTAAATTATCGATACGCCGGAAATATTAATTTATATCTTCTCCTATATACGAGGGCGCCGATGAAAATCGAGCGGAGTGGAAATTTTGGATCGTAAAGGGGTGTCGGGTTTTAATTGCGTTTTCAGTTGCATGCGGCGCGCGCGGGAAAAGACGCCGCGCCGCTGCTCTCCACTCGCAGCGACGATGAGGGATGATGGGTGGTAAACACGTTGTTAATTTTCCAACCCGTTTCACGCTCGGTCGGGCTCATTGCTCAATGAATCAATCAAAACATTGTCAAACATTATAAATTAAACATGAGAAAGCAGCGTGTACGGATTATTATTAACGTTCGCGGCAATATTGATTAAGATATTTTACAAGTGCGAAAGATGTTTCTATCCCATTCCTTTGTGCTTCGCATTTGTGGGGGAGCGAAAAAATTATGACTTGCGGAAATAAAAAGGACGGTATCCCGTCAATGGGAGCAACGAGGTCGACCATTAATTATGCTTTGTGGGGGATGGTGGAAGCGGCTGCGGCGGTCCGTTGGCGGATGGATGGGATAGCGTACAATCATCATCCATCCCGTCCGATCACTATGCAGACAAGGATGTGCCAACCCCCCCTTTTGAAGATGCTACGATGAAACATTATACATTTCCGGTGGATGCGCCGGGTCAATGCATTGTCCGAACCAGACCAGAAAAAAATATTTTCAGTTTTTTCTTTCACTTTACTTAATAACTAACAAAATAGCACGTATTAAAGACTAGATTTTATATAAGTATAGTTTATAGAAATTTTTATAATTCAATATTTATACAATTGTGTGCTATTTTTATATTTCTATTAATATACACAAACGAAATTTTAGGAAAAATGTTCCAAGATTTCTCATTTTATTTAGTTTATTTTAATTGAAATTTCTCTATAAATCAGTTAAAATTGTCGAATTTTCTAAAATTTATTAATTTCAGTTTATAAAGTATACGGAGGAATAATTTTGATGTAAATTTGAAAGATAAGATGTAACTTTTTCTTCGTTTAGTTCTTTTTGTGTACGTTTATATACGTTTTTCTAACTAACAAAATAGCACGTATTAAAGACTAGATATATAACTACGATATATAAGACTTTTATATAACTATAGTTTCACTTATTTACTATGTTTCATTGACTTTAATTTGGGCTAACGAACAAAGTATAAAAAAAGAATCAAAATGAAAAGTTAATCATCAAAAACAAAAGAAGCACTGTTTCAAACGAGCGTTGAAGCTACAGCTAGAAGAAGATTTGGATATAAGTATAGAAACTCAACACTTTTGAAACATAAAGTTATAAAAATATCCGTTAATTCGCATTTTCTTTAAATTTTGCAATGATTAAACTTTGCAAATAACTTGTCAAGTAACGCGTAAATATATTAACTACCACATTATGATTAACAATTATTTAAAAAATAAGTATTAACATTACTGCAATAATTGAATGAAATGTTTTAATCATGGCTATATTTAATTACTAATGAAATTAAATACACATCATTACTCTGATGTGTTTTTTTTCCTATGATTATCGATTTAAGTATTTATACTAGCTTCATTAATTTCAATTTGTTTGCATTTGTTAGCATGAAATATCTTTCATCGTAAATGTTTTAATTACCTTAGAATGCGACGTTGTCTGAAGTGCTACGAGTACTTTGTTGAATGAAGTCGTTAACTCGATCGTTCCACTAAGTTCTCGTCGACGTTAAATTTATCATCTAAATGAAATTTATATAATTCAATATTTATACAATTGTATGCTATTTTTATATTTTTATAAAACGAAATTTTAGAAAAAATCCAAGATTTTTTCAGATAAGATTCTCGAATTTTCTAAAATTTATTAACTCTATAAAGTAAACGAATCAGATATAATTTAGAATTTTTTGAAAATGATTTAATTTCAAACATTTTATTATAATTAATGTAGCAATGAGAAACAATTTTGCTGTAAATTTGAAAGATAAGATGTAACTTTTTCTTCGTTTAGTTCTTTTTGTCCGCGTTTTTCTATGTATAATTTTGCAAATGGAAAGGTAATGATTTTAGTTTATTCGAAATGTGCAAGGCAAGAAAATGGATTTTGCTATGACGAAATGTGCGACTATGAAACTTTATTTTTTACTATTATGATTTTTATTTTTATTGAAGATAGTTGAGGGTTCTCTTTTTTTTATTGTGGATGGAGGGTGGTGGTTCGTATGTGGGTATTCGCGTGTACGTGAATTATCGTCGCAGACGCAGAATATGAAAATTTTAATAGGACACGGCGGGAAATATATTCATAATATCATTTACATAATGTTACGTTATTGAACTGTTCGGAAATATTCGAAAAGTTTATAAAGCGCGAAGGCCGTTGCCAAGCACTCACAGAGATTAATGTCGGGGCATAAAACCCCGGGAAAAAGACAGATAAATTGATATATAGAGAGATGCGCACGTAGATTGAGATATATTGTACACGTGACGAACAGCCCGGGTCATCACTCATAATCCAACGTGGCGTGGCATGTCCGAGTGGGAACTTAGAAAATGGTAACGCTCAATAAACCCGGTGACGAATTGAATGGACAACGAATATCCATCCTCCCCCTGTTTCCCATACCCTTATTCTCTCTATTCCTTACGTCCTTCTTCCCTCATTTCTTTCTTTCTTACTCCTTCAACGCACCCATTCATCCAGTCACTCATTCCACCCCTCTGTTTCACTTTTCTTTCTCTTCGCATTCCATTTATTCGAAACTTTCTACCCCCCCCGAATCGAACTACCTTATTTGTGAAACTAATTTTCTGATTGCCTTCTTTGTTAAATACCATCTACTTATCCATTATTTATATAAAGGTGACTACACACTACTCAATATTTGTCCAATTCAATTGGAACACAATAACTATTTTATTTCTTTTACCAAGATATATATAGTAACTACAATGAAAATTTCTGAATATTTGCCAAGTAAATATAATTCACAATTTGATCTACAATTCTTCAAATTCAAAACGTATGCATAATTTTTGTAGGTAGCGATACACAACACTTTATTAAACATTTAAACTACGATTTAATCTCAATCCATAGAGTACATATTTCACAATAATTGTGAAAGTTTATAAATTAGAAATATCATTAAGAAATTAACGCTATGTTAAACCTGTCACATATTTAATTTTATTAAAATCTAATACAAGAGAATAGAAATCAAATTTCAAGAAAGTAATAAAATCTGTATGATTTTCATATATCAATCATGAAATAATTTAATTGCATTAATTGTTAAATAATGATGAATTCAATTGATTTCTGTAACGTAATTATTGCGAAGTATTGAAAAATTTAAACTAATTGAACTACGATTCTATCTCAAGGTACTGAAAAGGTTGTGTACACACTTCAGAATAATTGTCAAAAAGTAATAAAATTTATATGTTTTTTTTAAATATGAATCATGAAATAATTTAATTGCGTTAATAACTAAATAATGATGAATTGTATTGATTTCTGTAGCGTAATTATTATGAATTATTGAAAAATTTAAACTTTTTGAACTGCTATTGAATTTCAATACATTGAATGCATTAATTATAAAAAGAAAAGATAAGTAGACACTTCACAATTATTGTCAAGAAAGTAATAAAATCTGTATGATTTTAATATGAATCATGAAATAATTTACTTGAATTAAAAACTAAATAATGATGAATTTAATTGATTTCTGTAGCGTAATTATTATGTAGTATTGAAAAATTTAAATTCACAATAATTATCAAGAAAGTAATGTAATCAATCATGAAATAATTGAATTGCATTAAAAACTAAATGATGATGAATTGAATTGATTTCTGTTGAGTAAATATTTTGAAGTATTGAAAAATTTTAAACTTTTTGAACTACAATTGAATACATTGAAAGCATTAATTATATAAAAAAAAGATGAGTACACACTTCACAATAATTGGGAAAAATCCTTACTTCATAAATTAATGCAAACTTAAACCTAAAACCTATGTATTTTTATTAAAATCTAATATAAATGACTGAAATCAATTTTTCAAGAAAGTAATCAAATTACTAGTAATATACCAAAAATAATAAACATGTATTTTTTTTAATATGAATGATTTTTATGTAGAAGTAAAGTAAGTAAACTATTTTATTGTACAAATGAGAAAATTATTGTAAAAATTGTATTAATATCTAAATATTGGTGAAGACTAATGAAATTGGGAATTGGATTTGGTTTGCAAAAAAAAAAAAGATAGAAGTTGAGTGCGGGCAATAAAAATCAATTGTAATGACTTGAAAGTAAATCGAGTTTAGAGGAACAGTTAATAATTCATATTTTTATTGCGTAAAACTTTCTCCCGATTTTTTTCTGTTCGAAACGCTGCATCTAAGCTCAATCGGCTGTGGACGTTCTTTTTTTATAGCTTCGAAAGAGAAGACGAGATGTGGCGTGAGTGAATGGGAAAGAGAGAAACAAAACGAAACTTTCCTCTACTTTTTATTATTATTATCATGGTTGGTAGTGTGGGGGGTATCCGTATAAAAGCTTCCCTGCCCAGACTAAGCATATTATCTTAATCGATTCGTATACCGACTACTCGACTACACACACATATGAAGAAGGGTAGGATGAGAAATGAGAGAGAAAGAGAGCGAAATGGAGGAGAGGAGACAGTCAGTCAAGGGATCGTGTATCGCCATTTGCGGCGCTTGGCCTACATAAATATTGGACAAAGTCTTGGGGTAACATTTTTAATCCTGAAGCTCCGTTTCTCTTTCGTCTCCTCGTTCCTATATTCCTTCCTTCCGCGCGATCCACCGGAGCTTTAGGAGCGGTCTGGCCGATTGCCCACGGAGCTTTCACTTGCTCCAAATATCACTCCCTCTCCACCCCGAACCCAGCGCATCCACCGTCGTCCGCCCACGTCCCGCCGCCTCAGCCGCCGCCGCCACCCGCGCTCTGACGGCGCCATCGTCTCTGGCGCCACCGACAGGCCAGCAAGCAACCGTCCTTACTTTTTACTACTGTTCGCCTCGACAAAGGAAAAGAAAAACTACCCATTATTGCCTACAGTTATCTTAAGAAGCCACAATAAAACTGTCGTTTAAAAAGTAAGGCTGTCATTAATAAGAATTGCCTCCCGGTATCAATTTATGTGCGGGGGATTAGGTAGCGCGCCGATAAAATCTATAGTTGCCCACCGAAAAAAAAAGAAGAAAAAAAAAATGCGAAGAAACTGAATGCCGAACTTTCAATATCACCACTCCACGTTACATTTGATGTCCAGAAAACTTTTACCAAATGGACACGATTCTACGACCTTCCTCCTCCTCCTCCTTCTCCTCTTCATCTCTTTCTCTCGTAGAAAACTTATACCCAATTATTAAGGGAACAAGGCAATCGGCAAACTCCACTCGTCCCCGAAACGAACGCATATAGCATTACCATCCAATATTTAAACAAGAAACTTAATCCATCTGCTTATCCGCTTCGCTCCTATCTTACATGTATATATACACACATTTAATTAAATTTTTGTTTTCCAATTTCAAATGTGCATCCGATCACTTGAAAACACGTAAACAGTGAACGTCCTCGATTTGATTGAGCAACAGGGAGGAGATCTCAATTTACTCTTGTATTTCCTTTTTTTTTAAATAAATTCGATCAGAAATGCAATAAGAAAGTTGTAATAACAGATATGCATTAACTGAAATAAACACAACAGATGTCTAAATTATTCACTTCACTTTTTCAAATTGTTTCTATTAATTACTTACTATAAATATGAATAATATTAATTTCAATAAAAAATAAACTTTGGTTTATTTTACTAAAATTTAGATTAATATTTGATACATTTTTGGACAAAAAGATTTTTGTCATTAGTCCGAAAGTAAATCCAATAAGAATTAGTATTTAGTTAAATATTTTATAAAAAATACAACTTATTTAAAGTATTCTTTATATCCCAAATACAGAATACCTCGCTTAGTGCGGTTTCTATCAGTTTCACTATGGACAGGTTTGAAAATCTTTAGTTTTTTTATGCAGTGAAGTCTTTAGTATGTGGTTTTAAAGTCCGGTTTCAAACAGTACTAGATTCCGCACTAAACGAGGTATTGTTGTACTAATATCTTAGATTTAAAGTATTCTTTATATCCCAAATACAGAATACCTCGCTTACTGCGGTTTATATCAGTTTCACTATAGACAGGTTTGAAAATCTTTTGTTTTTTTTATGCAATGGAGTCTTTATTATGTGGTTTTAAAGTCCTTTATTAGTACGGTTTCAAACAGTACTAGATCCCGCACTAAGCGAGGTATTGCTGTACTAATATCTTAGATTTAAAATATTCTTTATATTCCAAATACAGAATACCCCGCTTAGTATGGTTTCTATCAGTTTTACTTTAGACAGGTTTGAAAATCTTTAGTTTTTTTTTATGCAGTGAAGTCTTTATTATGTGGTTTTAAAGTCCTTTATTAGTACGGTTTCAAATAGTACTAGATCCCGCACTAATTTTTATAAGATTAATTTATCAAAAAATCTAAGATATTAGTACAGCAATACCTCGCTTAGTGCGGGATCGCCAATGTCTAGTACTGTTTGAAACCGGACTAATAAAGGACTTTAAAACCACATAATAAAGACTTCACTGCATAAAAAAAACTAAAAATTTTCAAACCTGTCCATAGTGAAAATGATAGAAACCATACTAAGTGAGGTATTCTGTATTTGGAATATAAAGAATACTTTAAATCTAAGATATTAGTACAGCAATACCTCGCTTAGTGCGGGATCGCCAATGTCTAGTACTGTTTGAAACCGGACTAATAAAGGACTTTAAAACCACATAATAAAGACTTCACTGCATAAAAAAAAACTAAAGATTTTCAAACCTGTCTATAGTGAAACTGATAGAAACCGCACTAA